>NC_081409.1:525520474-525820474 GCF_030272615.1 Cryptomeria japonica | reverse complement strand
AATCTTGTCATCTTGCGATCGATTTGTCATTGATCATTGACATTTTCAATCTTGTCATTTTGCGATCGATTTGTCATCGATCATCGTCCTTCTCAATCATGTCAATTTGGATCAATTAGTCATTGTTCCTCATCAATTGGCACATTTATCAATCAAATCACTTATCAACACTGGTCCTTTGTTAGTCAGAATCATGATCAAATCGAATCGATATCAATTATCTTTTGTTAAGACCTAATTGTCGTCCTTGCATTTTCTAGGGT
This sequence comes from Cryptomeria japonica, assembly GCF_030272615.1. Lineage (NCBI taxonomy): Eukaryota > Viridiplantae > Streptophyta > Pinopsida > Cupressales > Cupressaceae > Cryptomeria > Cryptomeria japonica. Next base: position 525,820,211 of record NC_081409.1, on the reverse strand, counting down.
TTCATGATTTATTCATTTAACCTTGTTTGTCATTTCTCCCTCTAGGTTAAATAGTTTATTTATCCTAAGTCTTTTTGTCACAATTAAATGTTTATTTAATTGGCTAACTAATTCCTCCTCTCTTTGTGAATTAATAAATGAATGAAAAATTGTTAATTAATTTACCTAATTTTCCAATTTACTAATTTCTCCTAATTCCTAATTTTCTAATTTTCATCAATTTTCTAATTTCCTAATTTCTAATTCATCTAATTTTCTATTTTCTCTAATATTTCTCCTAATTTCATGGGAATGACATAGCAAATTTGTCATAATTTGTCATAATTTGTCAATCAATCAATTTTGCATAGCAACCTTGTCAATTTGTCATAATTTGTCAATCAATCAATTTCGCACAGAAAGTGTCAATTTGTCATAATTTGTCATTCTTGATTTGAAATTTCCTTTCAAATCTCTTCATGCTAATCTTGTCATCTCTCCAATTTGTCTATAAATTGGATGAATTTCTTCAATCAAAGATCCCAATTGATCACATTTTCGGATCCCTGAATCAATCACGCTTCTAGTATTCTTGCGCTACCGTCTTGTCAATCTTGCTTTCACATTATGCTTATGCACTTGAAGGTGAGATCCACAAACAAAGCAATTTGAAGGAGAAAGAAGGACAATGGAGAATTATGAAGGAGATATCTGCATTTGGTTTGCTTTAATTTCATTTTGAATATCTTGTCTTCATGTTTTCTATTGAATGTTTTTAGGTTTTGTTATCATTGCAATCTGGTTTTGTGATTGAGCTAGGCTAATGTTTATATTGCTTTGATGATTTCCACATTTGTCATAATTTGTCAATCAATCAATTTTGACATAGCAATTTGCCATATTTGTCATTCTTGATTTGAAATTTCCTTTCAAATCTCTTCATGCTAATCTTGTCTTTTCTCCAATTTGTCTATAAATTTGATGAATTTCTTCAATCAAAAGGCCGAATCAATCACGCTTCTAGTATCCTTATGCTGTCATCTCATCTTGTCAATTTTGCTTTCATATTATACTTATGCACTTGAAGGTGAGATCCACAAAACAAAGCAATTTGAAGGAGAAAGAAGGACAATGGAGATTTCTGGAAGAGATATTCACATTTGCGATGGTTTGCATTTGAATTGAATGTCTTGTTTTTTATGCATCTCTATTGAATGTAATTAGGATTTGTCATTGCAATTGAGTTTTCGTGATTGAGCTAGGCTAATTTGCTATTGCTTTGATGATTTCCAATTTCCTATCTACACCTAACATGAAATCTTTCATATCAGAGGCAAACAAGAGTAAGGACAGATGACCTTGTAACAATATTTTAAAAGTAACATTCCTGCATGCAATCAAATTAGACAAAACTCTTTTGACTTGCCATTTTGGAAGAGGATGTTGAATTTTTCTTTCAAGAATTTGAATTTTAGAACTCTTGAGGATTTTTTGCTATTTGTCACAAAACTAGGAAGCTTTTAATATTCTGTGTTATTTTCTTGAAGCTCTTTGGCTATCACCTTCATAGGATTGCAAAGAACAATAAGATATAAGCAACATGATTTCCCTTGGGGTTTTTTCACAACTTTCAAGTGATCTTTTTCCATTTGTATTTTCCCTTCCTCCATTATCTATCATTCAATGCTTTTGTTTGAAGATTTCAATCATTGGCATAGTATAGCTAAATAATTATATATCATTGTTTATTACATTTTTATTTTGAAGCAATCATATCTCTATTTTCAATATTATTAAAAAAGCATGGTTGTTATGGAGGTAGAAATTACATTTAAATGAGGGTTTGACTAAGGCAAGCCCTTTAAATAGTCAACCAATAACATTTTTCTTCTTCCTTTTTGTGTCCAAGCTTCATTTTGAAGAGAAGTATAATCTTATTATATCTTCTCAAAATCTTTCCTTTAGTTATGATTTTTTTTCATTTCAAATAGTTAGTTTCATAGTTACTTTGTCACTCTAAATATTCAATTTTTCCTTTAAGCCCATTTTTTTTTTGGGTGTGTCTAGGAAACTATTCTTGGCTATACAACACTTTCCATTTCACATTTGAGTTGGATGATATCATGACACAAGGATGCTTGTGTAATGTGTTGTTGTTTGTGGTTGAGAGCTCTAGAAAATTTTCACATGTTCTCTGAGGCTAGCTTCTTTTAGTTTTGTTAATATTGCATTTTAATTTTGTTGGAGTGATCAACCTCCTATGAGCACAAACAAGAGATTCACCAAGTCACAAAGAGAGAATTGGTAAATCATTAGAAAGATGAATTGAATTGAGATGATAATACAATGTACATGACCTTTATGTTAAAGGAAAGAATGGTCATGAGAGAACCAATGAGGTGCGAGGGTTGGTAGGGAGTAGGTAACATCCAACTACCCAAGTACAAATACCTATGCACTTAGGAAATTTAAAATTATGATACCTAATATCTACCTAAGTGGAACTTAAGCATATGAGTAAATATTAGTTTACTCCAATAACCCCCCTTATGCAATATGAGCAAGATGCAAGATGGGAGTCGGCTACACAACCATTTTAGATACCCATATACAATGCAAATGCAATGAAATAAAATGAGATCTCTTACAAATGGAGAAAAGGAGAAAACCTTGTGGGACAAAACTCCTCTCCAAAAGAGAGAAAATAAACAAGATGAATGGATGGAGGACTCAATCACACCCCCAAGAACTACATACATCATGTATAAACTATCGGTGACCCCCCCCGCATAGGAAGGAAGAAATGAGACTACATAGAACTCCCCCCCTCCATAATGGATAAACTCTATAGAAATGGTGTATTCTTGAAGGCAAAACATAGTTGAACACCTACAAACAACATTTCTCCCCTTGGGAATAAGATAAACCAAATACAAGTGCAGGAATGCCTCCTATTTTGGATAGGAATTAGGAAGTGAAATCCAAATGTAGGATGATGATATTGCCTCTAAAATCTACTCATGTGTTGCCAAGGCCTTGGAAGATGATGCCAAGAACCAATTAGGAACATACCCAATCACAATAGAAGGTAAGAAACAAGGAACCACTAGAAATTGATTTTGAACAAGCTCCCAAGACAAAGATGAATTGATAACGCCAGTGCCACGACTATCATCAAATATGAGAGATAAACCCTCAAATGTGTCCTCTAAATCTAAAATGTGAGACTCCACAAACAATGAGCCAATGTATGGCAAATAGGAATCCCAATCAAGAAGATAAATAGAAACCTGTTGAACAAGAATGATGGAAGTCGCTAGAGAAGGCATATCAACTACCTTTGACAAATAATTGAGATCCTCTAAAGCATCTACAACCTCACCTGGAGTTTCCAAAAACTCCAAAGGATCAAAAACATGATTAATATGCTCCGAAGAATGAAGAAGCGCATCAAAAGTAGAAACATGATCACCAAGTATCATGATCTCCATATAACTCTCAAATGTGAATCCAAAGATCACGTGGGCACTCAAATGAATAAGTGATTCCAAAGTGGCATAAACAACATCATCAAAAATTAGTCTAAAGACCTTAGTTGTATAGCCTTTCCAAATACTATACTCACAAGATGTGTCAGGAATAAGAACATGATTGTACAAATTTGACAATAAATCATGCTTATTGAGATGAGTGATGATAAAATCATGTCATTGTCTATAATTCCCGTTCTCTAGGACAAAAGAAAATCACAAATCACAAAGATACTGCTGGATGATAATATTGGTGTTGTGTATGCACCAATAAGTCAACAACAAACTCCATGAGTGCACCCCTCAACACAAGCACTTCTATTAAAAAAACCAAAAAACCCTACATGCCTTCAATGGGGGATAAAAGAATCCCAAGTTACATGTAGACGGGGCCCACCACCAAAAGCTGAACATGGGACTTGAAACCCTAAAGACAAATATTTGGCAAAGAACATTAGGGAAACATTAGATCATGAGACAAAATGAATCGCTCTCTTATGCCTCTAATTTGGAATAAATCCATAGCCAATATGGATCTTAGCACTTGGGTCATGGATTTGCATTAAAAAATTTGAAGCAATACAAAGTGTGTTGATCAAAATTGCGATCTCAATGAAATTACCTGGTTCAATGTGCAACCTGCAAATGAGAATGTGGGCATGTGAGGGCTTTGCGACAATTAAATTCTCTAATAATGATATATTGGCCAACAAATAAATCTTACAAACGAACAATCTCTACGTGTTCAATGCATGGACTTTCTGTAAATCCAAATATGTGCCACTGCATCCAATGGTCAAATCAGTATGAATTAAATGCCTATGATGTAGTCTAAATATATTGTCGATTACCAAGCTGCAACAATCAAAGTGAGATCCACCTTTGATAACGTTATTGGGCCAGATGATAGAAGAAGCCATTTACCAGAGATTCCAGAAACTTGCCTAGACAAGCTCACACCCAACCAGATAAATTGGCCGAACACAATGACTACACCTTGCAAACAAAATCAATCTCTCATGGAGATAATAGTGAAATCACTGAAAATGAGAGAAAGAGTCGTTGGATGCCAGCTTTATTGCCATGTTGGAGTGATCAACCTCTAAGGAGCATAAAAACTATAAACCTTCAAGAGAGAGAAAATATTGATTACACAATATACATGAGCTCTCCTTAGAAAGGCAAGAGTGGTTATGAGAGGATCAATGAGGTCCAACATCTTTTCTCAACTTACAACCAGTAGCCATAGGAGTACATACCAATTTAGCACTTTCTATTCCAAACTTCTTCAACATTTTTTTAACATACTTTGATTGTGAAATACAGATTCTACCATCCTTCTGACTAACTTGTAAACCAATAAAGAAGTTCATTTCTCCAATCATAGACATTTCAAACTCTTCTTGCATCTCATCAGCAAACTTCTTACACATACCATCATTTCCTCCAAAGATTATATCATCCACATAAACAACTACAATCAAGATTTCATTTTCATCAACCTTAAAAATAGAGATTACTATCAGCAATACCTTTTTGAAATCCTTGCTTCAACAAATGTCTATCAAGCCTTGCATACCAAGCTCTGAGAGCTTGCTTCAATCCATACAATTCTTTCTTCAATTTGTAAATCATATCCAAAGTGTCTGATAGCTTGAATCCTTCTAGTTGTTCTATATACATTTCTTCTTTCAGTTATCCATTAAAGAATGCAAACTTCGCATCCATTTGATAAACCTGAAGTCCTTCTGTGTTGCAAAAGCTAGAAACATTTTGATAGCTTCCATTCTTACCACATGAGCATAAGTTTCCTAAAAATCTATTCCTTCTACCTATAAGTAGCCTTTACATACAAGTCTTTCCTTATTCCTTACTATTTGTCCATCTTCATCCAATTTGTTCCGGAATACCCATTTAGTTCCTATCACATTCTTGTCGGCTGGTCTTGGGACAATTTCCCATCTGGTTCTTCTCAATCTATTCCAGATCTTATTTTATAGCTCTCATCCAATGTTGATCACTATAAGCTTCTTTTACTATCTTTGGCACCTTGTTGACTTCTTGTTCTGGTTGGACCACAAAGATCAATATGGACTAATTCCAATAGTCTAGTAGAAGATTGTTCCTTAACTTTAAAAGTTCTCCTTGTTTGTTTTCCAACTTGACATTCTTTGTGGATAGCATTAGCAGGGTTTGTAATCTTTAGCAAATCTCTCATAGCTTGAATTTAACTGATATTCAGCAGATTAACAAAATTAATGTGACACATCCTCCGGTGTCATAACCAAATCTCATTAATTTGTGCCATCAAGCAATATCCGCTAGTCATCATCAACTGATAAACATTGTCATATGTTCTTTTTCTTGTTGCAATCACGATTCTGGACCTTTTTTTGATCTCACCCCCATTATCTTGAAAAACAAGATTATATTCATTTCCACACATTTGACCAACATTCAAAAGATTGTGATTTAAGCCTTTAACATAGAAAGCATTGTTAGTATTATGTTTTCTATCATTAAAGTTGATAGAACCAATTCCAACTATTCTAGTCATTTGATCATCTCCAAATCTAACAACACCTTCATCACATTTTTAAATCTTTACAAACTTACTCTTGTCACCAGTCATATGATTTTAACATCCACTATCAATAATAGATTCATCTTTATCTCTTCTAGCACATAAATCAGATACAACAATACCTTCAGATTTAGTAGATCTTCCATAGATTTTTCCTTCACAATTTTGCCAGGGTTAGCAAAAATTATTCCTTTACTACCAAGAAAAAACATTCATTGTCTTCATCATAATCAAAATCATCATCAGAATTACTAGCATCTTCTCAAACATAATAAGCCTTCTTATTGAACTTTTTGTTTCTTTCCTTACTCTTTTGATTTACAATTTTGTTAGGACATCTAGAAGCATAATGACCTATCTTTCCACAACTGAAACATTTAAAGGGAAACTTACCTTTTTACTTTCCAATTCTTTTCTTCATTCTTCTCACAAAGTTAGCCTCAACCTCATCAAAGTTTTCTTCATCATATTCCTCATCTTTTGTTGATTTAGTAGCCTTTGTTTATGGTAAAAATGGAAACAATAATATTGAAAGACTAAATGAATTCAATCACAAAACCCTAGCCTAACAACAACAAAGATCCACCATAACATATGAAGATTACCTAAGACAAATGCAAGTCAACAAAATCACAAAGATGATACCATCACATGTCTAATAGGGTTTGAATCTCCATTCTTCCTATCTCCATTGATCTTGCTTGATATATTTGCTCTTAGATTTTATGTGTACACAAGAGCTCAACAAAGAACGGAAATGTGGTTGCAAGTAGGCTTGATCGCATATGAAAGTTTGAATGCTAATCCATGAGGATTGATAATGAGAGAAGAATCTCCTTATATAGAAGACACTATAAGAAATAGAGGGATAAGATTGAGAGGTGTAAAAGATAAATGGTCGGCTAGGATTAGAGGGTAGGTAGAGAAAATAAGAAAATAATGAGAGGGTAGGTAGTGTAAGAATTAAGAGATGAATGACATGTGTCATAGGTAGAAAATGATAATGAATTAATTAAATAAATAAAGATTTATTTAATTAATAGAGGAAGTGGGATCAATTAAATAAATAAAAGTATTTATTTAAATGAGAAATAAGGCTAGAAGAGGATAAATGAATTAACTAAATAAATAAAGATTTATTTAATTAATAGAAGAATTAGGCTAAAATAATTAAATAAATAAAGATATTTATTTAATTAGACATGACAATTTTAGGTGTCTACATTTTGCCCCTGTTTGAGATAATGCAACTTTTTGCGTTGTTTCAAAGAAGATAAGATGAACTGATACAAAGTATGAAATGCAAATAACTATTTATATGATGAGAATGTAAATTGTGCTAACATGTGTTGTGTGTAGGATATGATGCAATTGTGATATCTATATGTATGTATGAAATGCTAATATGTGGTAATGCAGGTGCAAACTACATGAAATGCAAATATTTTTGGTGTGTCATTATACTCAGTCATGCGATAGCGGGCTACACGGACTCAAGAAAGGTGATGGAGGTTAATCAAGAAAGGGGGATGGAAGATAGAAGATATGGAAGTGAAAGAGCTTCTTGTTCTATTATCATCATTGAGCTTTATTATGAAAAATAGGTTATGACAATCCAGGTATATGTTCGACCCAGAAAGTCATTGTACCTGTTTGCATGGAGATTAGACAGTCGCAAACAAGGAATGCCCCAGTTCACACTAGACTCACAGTGTCCTCATATCCTTGGACAAGTCATAACATTACTAAGAGACAATCCAACAGACAACAAAGAAAAATAGGTGACGATACCCCATCCTCGCCCTTCTAGTCAAAGGCATTCTGGAGATAAAATCTCTAGTCAGAGACATCCCAGAAAAGCTAAAAGACATGTCACTAAAAGATAAAATCAAAAGAAAACCAAGACTTGACACCAACATTCACTGTAGTCCTCAAGTTTAGTGTCTCTTGTCACTTGTATAAGTCTATTTGATTGTGGTCACAATGTTTTCATTCACAAAATGATAGATAGCACTGAACCATAATGTTGTCTGAGTTTGTTGAAAGATTTGATTTGTTGAAGCTCATTGTTGCTGTTGTGTCTCATCTGAAACTGACTGAATCCATGAAATCGATACTTTATTGTGGAGAAGATGAAACTTTATTGCGGATCTATGATGCAAATGTTGTTTTATTATGGATTGTGCGTGGATAGACTGAAGAAAACTGGAAGAAACTGTACTCCTTGGAACGTGTGATGCTCTCAGTTCCACACCCATCACTAGACTTAGGATTTGCCTTAGCCACAGATAGGAGCTGAATTATTATGGATGGAAAGGGGTGAAAATGAGGTATTATTATGAATGGCTTACCAATCTCAGGTAGATCAATAACAAGCCATGATGGGAGTGAGTAAGTTTATTATGAATGGATAGGTTGTGAGTGTGTGCAAGAGTGAAAGGATGAGATGGAATCCTGAAGGAAGGGGGAGCAATGTCTCTACACATGGTGCCAGTGACCTAGTTTTCACCATGGTACTTGCCTAGGGCGCCACCAAAGTGGTTTTCACGGTTGGACGGATTTATTTCTCTTTACTTTTTTCAATTTTTGTATTTTTTGCTTTTTTTTGCATTTTTGCATTTTTGATTTTTTTGTATTTTTGAATTAGGATATCCTAAAGAGCTATGTGTAAAACCTGTGAAGGTACATGCTGTTGATAGGAAACTCCAAAGGTTCTCCCTCTGGGGTTGAGAGTTGATATGCACTGGATCCATAGACTGTTGTAATGATGTAAGGACCAAGCCAATTTGGTTCAAACTAGCCCTTCTTCTCTTTGTCTTGCTGATTTTTAGGATTTTCTTTGAGAACTAAGTCACCTACCTCAAATGTGTGAGGCTTTACCTTGTGATTGTAACTGCGACTCATTTGTTGTTGATAATCCTTGAGATGATTAAAAGCAGTTTGTCTTCGTTCATCCAATAGTTCTAGTTCTTGTAAGTGAGAGACCCTATAGTCTTCATCACTGATAATGTTGTGCAAAGAGACTCGTAAAGATGGTAACTCAACCTCAATAGGGAAGATAGCTTCGACACCATAGACAAGTGAATAAGGTGTGGCTCTTGTAGGTGTGCGAATACTTGTGCGATAAGACCAAAGTGCAGGATTAAGTTGGATATGCCAATTTCGGCCAACATCATCGACTGGCTTTTTGAGGATTTTAAGAATGGTTTTATTAGACGCCTCAGCTTGACCATTACCTTGGGGGTAATAGGGAGTGGAGAAACGATGGATAATATGGAAGCGATTGCAAAGTTCACAAACATCTTGGTTTTTGAAGGGATGTCTGTTATCGGTGATGATGGAAAGAGGAACACTGTACCGACAAATGATATAGTTAAGAATGAATGTAGCAATTTGTTTTCCAGTGACTTGTGTAAGAGGCACGACTTCAATCCATTTTGTGAAATACTATGTGGCAGTGATAATGAATTTATGGCCATTGGAAGGAGGGTGAATCTTGCCTATGAGATCGAGTCCCCACTGACAAAAGGGCCAAAGAGTCGCAATCAGTTGAAGTTCTTGTGTTGGCGCATGAATAAGGTCTCCATGAATTTGACATTGCTTACATTTCTTGACAAACTGATATGAATCTTTTTCCATATTGGGCCAGTAATATCCTGTCCTAGTGAGTTTCTAGGCTAAGGTAGAACCACTAGAATGTGGACCACATATACCTTCATGAAATTCATGTAACACAATCTGAGATTTGCCCCTTTCTAAACATCTAAGAAGAGTTCCATCTAGACCTTGACGGTATAGGATATCAGCTAAAATGACGTATCGAGAAGATTGGCGAATGAAAGTGTGGCGTTGGTTGTTGGATAAGTCAGGAGGAAGGGTGGTGTTATGAAAGTATGTGAAAATGGAACCGTATAACTGGGAATCAGGACCAATGACTCATATCATCTCAGTAGGAGTGATCTCATACGAGGGAACCAAAAGGTTATCCACCAAGAACTCATAGTGGGCTTCATTCTGCGGTAGATCAATCAGCGAGGCAATAGTAGCCATGGCATCTGTGGCTCGATTGTTCTCTCTTGGTATCTACTCAAAGGTTATCTTTATGAAATATTGCTTGAAGTCATCTACCATTTTTTGGTAAGGCATTAATTTTTCATCAAATGTTTGGTAGTCATTGATTGCTTGATGAATTACAAGTTGAGAGTCCCCAAAAACATGAAGTTCCTAGATCTTCCACTAAACTGCAATCCGTAATCCAGTTGTTAATGGCTCGTATTCTACTATGTTATTAGTGCAAGGAAATGACAATCAGTATGATTTGGGAATGGAATCCCCTTGAGGTGTGATAAAGAGGATGCCAGCTCCTACACCATGCTGCGTGTATGAGCCATCAAAGTACAGTTTCCAAGGCTTCATGTGTGATACCGCCAGGATGGATTCATCTGTAAATTCTGAAATTAGAGGAGCATCATCTATCATGGGTGCATTTGCTAACTGATCTGCGATAGCTTTTCTCTTTATTACTTTTATGTCCACATATTCAATGTCAAATTCACTCAAGAGCATCACCCATTTGGCTAGTCTACCAGTAAGTGTCGCCTTATTGAGAAGATACTTCAATGGATCAATCCTTATGACCAACTTAGTTTTATGAGTTAGCATGTAATGTCATAATTTTTGTGAAGCAAAAACCATAGCGAGACATGCATTCTCAATTGGTGTGTAGTTTAGCTCATAACCGACCAAAGTACGACTAATGTAATATACTGCCTTTTCTTTGCCTTCAACATCTTGTTGCACCAAGAGTGCCCTCGGTGTTATTGGTGTAGCTGATATGTAGAGTAATAGGGGTTGTTGTGGGACCAGTGGCATCAAGACTAGTGGATTCAGAAGATAATATTTGAGTATCTGAAAAGCCTATTGACAATTATCATCCCATTTGAATTTGATGTTTTTGTGCAACAAGTGCTGAAAAGGATGACATTTATCCACAAGTTGTGCTATGAATCTTCGTATGGACTGGAGTCTTCCTTGTAAAGATAGAAGTTGACTGATATTTCTTGGTGCTGGCATTTCTAAGATCACTTTGACTTTTGCTGGATCGGCTTCAATTCCTCTTTTTGAAACAATGTATCCAAGGAGCTTACCAGAGGTTACTCCAAAGACACATTTCTTGGGATTTAGTCCCACTTTGTATTTTTCCAACCGATCAAAAATGATTGAAAGGATGTCCAAATGTGTGTCTCTGTCTAATGATTTTTCCAAGAGGTCATAAACATAATCTTCTACAGTTATGTGTATAAGATCATGAAAGATAGTGGTCATGGCTCGTTGGTATGTAGCGCATGAATTCTTTAGCCCGAAGGGCATGACATTCCAGTAGAAAGTTCCCCAGGGACAAGTAAACACTATTTTGTGCTGCTCCTTAGATGCGATTTTTTTTTGATTGTAGCCAGAGAATCCGTCCATCAAAGATAACATTGCATGACCTGCTGTGAGATCTACGATCCAGTCGATGTTTGGCAATGGAAAGTCATCTTTAGGACAAGCTTTGTTGATGTCTCTGAAATCTATGCATATTCTGATGTTGCAATTTGGCTTACTGACTGGTACTAAGTTGGAGATCCATTCAGGATAATCAATTGGTCATATGAATCCGACATCCAATAATTTTTCAAGCTCTGCCTTTACTAATAATGCCACTTGTGGATGCATCTTTCTTAATTTCCATTTCACTGGCTTTGCTCCTGGTTTAACTGTCAAATAATGCATTACCAAGTCCAGATCCAATATAGGCATATCGACATATGACCATGCAAAATTTATTTGCCACTTTGTGAAGAAACTTATGAACTTTGGTCATTGTCTCTCTATCAGAGATTGTGTCAGGAATATGTTATGCGGAATCTCTTCTATACCGATGTTTTTTTTGATGGTCTCCTCTACTAACATGGATGATTTTTCTTCATATGATGCCAGGAGAATGTCGAGCCTTCCATCTTCAGGCAACTCAAAGAGGTTTTCACCCTCAGATACATCCTTTCTTTTTACTTTTTTGGGGTCAGACAATGCCACAATGTGGTTTTCACCGTAAAACCCATGATTTGTTTTTATTTTTACATTTTTACGGTTGGAAGGCTTAACACCCTCACCAAAATATGCCACACTATTGAGTTCTATAGTGTATCCCGCCTTATGGTCCCCAAACAGAATATCATCTCGTATGCCTAAATAGTTGATGAAGGCCTCATCATTTTGGAATTGTCGAATTGTAACGGTCCTTCATGGTCCCAGTCAATAAGTTGGTGGTGAACAAGGGAAAGGCCTTCAATGTTTTCAAAGTTAGCAGGAGTAAGGGTGAAGATACAATTATATTCAAGTATGTCAAGGTAGTTGTCAAGGTCATCACTGGCACTCTCCTCATCTGTCTCGATCGTGAATGAGTCCACATTGTCATCACTAAAAGCGTATTCCAGAACGAGTGACCTCATTCTTCGTGATTTCGACCTAGAACCTAAAAACAAAGCCCATGTGGGATCCTCAGGGGTTGTTTCTTGACCAACTCTAAATTTTCTATAAAATTCCTCCTCTTCTATGGGTTCACCTGGTTCTCTGAATGTCTCAATGAGTTCATAATCACTGGAGGATTTGTCTGAACCCCAATCCCATTCATTAGAGTCAATGGAATAGTGGTTCTCTTTTCTATCATTGGAAATCATGATTTGCAATGCTTCTTCTGATTTGCAAGTGTTTACCCTGGAAGATATGAAACCAAGCCCTTTTGAGCGTTGATTTTTAAATGTCAATTCTGGTTGCAAAGGTTGAGTGATACCTTATTTTCTTAAGCCCAGAGGACTTTTACCATCGTGCCCAAAAGTTTGTAGGATCTTGAATCCTTTGCCATATTTTTCACATGGTATCTTGATGTGATATTTTGTATCATCTTCAGGGTCTTTGTAAAGCATTTTGTATAAGTCTTCTTCTTCCATTTCATCCCACTTTTGGAATATAGTAGGATCCCATTTTAGCATAATGATAGATACTCGTTTAGAAGAATGTGGTCGTGCATATTATTTAGGAGAACTCATAAATTTCCGCAAACACATGGTTTGATTTAGAGTGTATTCACCCATGCCTTTGTCCTAACACTTCCCTTTAATCTCACCTTGCTTTGATGTTGAAGGTTTTAATGATTCAGGGTCAATATATGTAGGAGATGGGATAGATTATCTATTAATTGGAATTATTGTCTCGACTTTTGGCCTCAAATTATTGCGGTATATAAATGGATTAGGATCACCATTAACTATTACTTCAACTCCATTATGAGGAAACTTAATGCATTGATGGTATGTAGATGGGACTGCTCTCATCTCATGAATCCATGGACGTCCTAGCAATATGTTGTATGTGAGATCAAGGTCTAGGACTTGACAAACCACATCCTTTGTAACTGGCCCCACTCTGAGAGGTAAAGTGATTGTGCCTTTGGATGAATGCTCTTCATCATCATATGCCTTGATGGTAATTTTGTTTGTAGCATTCACAACTTTATCTAAATATCCCAAGTGTATTATTGTGCTCAAAGTAGATATATTGAGACCAACTCCTCCATCTATCAGGACTCATTTTATTCGATGTTTATGTAGGAAGGCTTCAATATGTAAAGGTGCATTATGTGGTTGGCTCATGGAGGTGTCGTCAGCATCAGTGAATGTAAGAGAATGTGGAATGGAAAGGTATCCCACCATGGCTCAAAACTAGTCCACGTTCAGATCAGTGGGGACTGAAGTTTCTCTCAAAGTTTTATCAAGGATGGCTTTATGTGCGGGGGATATGCGTAAAAGCTCAAGAATGGAGATAAGTGTTGGTGTCCTCCCTAACTTTTCTACCAGATCGTCCTCAGGTTTGGTTACTGAGGAAGTGGTGGTTCTAGTTGGAGCACCTTGCAGGGTGACTTTACCTCGATGAGTTGTGACATTACATTCAAAGGTAGATTTAGAAGAAGGTCCAATTCCTTTTAGGACAACTTTGGGTCTTTGGGTAGAATTTTCAGGCGTTTTGTCCTTTATGATAATGGTAGAGACATAATTGTCCATCAAAATGTGATTAATAGTTGAATCATAGTTATAGGACATTTTTGTATAGTTGGCTTGCTCATCTGTGGCTTTGGTTTTTACCTTGTCATGTTTAGGGAATGGTTTCTTAAACATCTCATGTTCTTGATTGGATGAATGTCCTTCGATCTCAATGTCACCTATATCAACAAGATCTTGTATAATGTTCTTCAGCTGATGACAATTTCCTGGTTTTTGTCCCTTTCTCTTGTGATATTCACAGTACTCATCGTTATTCCACCAATTTGGTTTGACCTTTGGCTCATATGGAGGATTGTCTAGAATTGTTATTATCTTGTTTGCCACTAGCTTCTTGAAAGCTTATTCAAGTGGTTCTCCCAATGGGGTGTATTTCCTTCGTGGTTTTGAAGTTGTTTGAGTATTCACTTGGTTGTTTGTAGAACTTGATCCAGAAATAATGATTTTGGGTCTCACTATGTTAGCATCGACAACACCATTATTTACCATGTTCTTGTTCCAAAATCATGGCTTGTCTTTTCCTTTAAAGTCTTCTTTTTTTTCTTTGAATATCTTAATGACTCCTTGCTCAATTAAGACCTTCTTGATTGCTAAGCCTTTCTCAATGACGTCCTTGAAAGTGGACAAACAAGCTTTCCTCAAGTCATAACCAATTTCTCTATTGAATTTCTGAGTGAACATCTCTACCATTTGTTTTTGTGGAATTTCACAAGACCATCTGCTGGCTAAATTCCTCCATCTTTGTAAGAATGATGAAAATGACTCCCCATTCTTTTGCTTGGTATTGCACAAAGTGGTGACTGATATATCTGTCTCTATGTTGTATGAAAGCTTCTGCTAGATCACCCCATGACTTAATTCCAGATGGAAGTTGAGAGAACCATTCCATAGCTTGATCACCTAAGCTTTGTGGGAACAATCTCGTCAAGTATGTTTCTTCTGCTGCTACCTCAATGTAAGTTGTGAAAAATTGTCTTATATGTGCCTTAGGGTCTCCTTTTCCTCTATACTTATTAAACTTTGGTGTTACAAAATGTGTAGGAAAAGGAGGCATTGGAATGCTTTTGTCAAATGGATAGGGACATATGTCTCTCATTGTGTAAGTTGTCTTTGGTGTATTTATGTCCTCCATTTTCTTTTGTAAGTCCTTTATTTCTTGTTCCAAATTGTTCTTAGGTGGAGACTGACTTCTTGGGCAATATCCCATGTCTGAGCCACCATGTGGAGGAAGAGGATACTACATATATGGATGGTATTGATTATAAAAATGTTCATATGGAGGAGGTCTATAATGATACTGTGTATAGGAACCACCTGGTATAGAATCATAATGAGGAATGGAATATCTTCTTTGTCCATGCATATCATACTCTACAGGCATGTCATGAGTTTTTTCTTGTGTAGTGCCCCCAAACTTGACACGGGGTTTTCTTGTGTTCAAATTTTGAGCATGCCTTTGGATATCCAATTGTTTTGGAGGTTGGTCCTTAGCATTGGTATGCAATTGAGTGTGTTTATCTACATAAGACTTCCATAATGGTCTGCGTAGATAGAGTTGTTCATGAGATGCTCTTTCATGAGTATCATAAGCTTGACCATGTGTATTTGGGACCTGAGGGTTTTGAAACAAGGATGATGGTGACTCAAGCATGAAACGTGGTCCTCTAGTACATCCACTACTAAGTCTCCTTCGATCCATGTTGAGTTGAGTTTCTTGCATGGGTCGATTTTCCACTATTTGAGACATGTCAAAATCATGAGGTATCTTAGCTCCACTTTGTGCCATCACTTGTAAGAAATATTGTCTATCTCTTCTCATGATTTCCTCAACCAATCTATTAAATTGGTGATCCATAATAGAGTCTTCCACTTCTGCTTAATGTATTGAAATGTTTTCCACATTGTCATTGTGTGTATCATTTTTGTTTGTATTATCCATGTTCTCAACATTTTGAATGTTTCTATAGATGTCCATGTCAGGTAATGTGGTATGATCAGAATTAAAAAAGATATCATTGTCATTCTCATAGCCACTCATGTTTGTAGACTCTTGAGCCTCTTTAGCTTCCCTCCTAGATTTTTGGGAACGGGTTTCAACCATGAACTAGGTATTGACCAAGATGTGTGAGACTAGATGAAAATGGAAAGAGTATGGAAGACCAAGAATTGGATGGAATGTAAATGAATCTGAGGTGTACATGTAATGTCCAAAGTGTAAGACCAAGTATGTATGTAGTAGAGTAGGTGTGGCTTCCAAGGAGATGATAGATTCTCTTGATGAGGTAAGTTGACCTTGACTCTAAGTAAGACTTGTATATGGTGAAAATGGATAACAATAATAACAATATTGAAAGGCTAAATGAATTCAACCACAAAACCCTAGCCTAACAACAACAAAGATCCACCATAACATATGAAGATTACCTAAGACAATGCAAATCAACTGAAATCATAAATATTATACCATCACATGTCCAATAGGGTTTTGATCTCCATTCTTCCTATCTCCATTGATCTTGCTTGATATATTTGCTCTCAGATTTTATATGCACAAGAGCTCAACAAAGAACAGAATGTGGTTGCAAGTAGGATCGTAGTGTAGTCAATTGATCAAGTCATTAGGGTTTGATAATGAAAGAAGCATCTCCTTATATAGAAGACACAATAAGAAATGGAGGGATAAGATTGAGAGGTGTAAAAGGAGGTCGGCTATGATTAGAGGGTAGGTAAAAGAAATAATAAAATAATGAAAGGGGTAGGTAGTGTATGAATTAAGAGATGAATGACATGTGTCATAGGTAGAAAAGGCTAATGAATTAATTAAATAAAGATTTATTTAATTAATAGAGGAATAGGGATCAATTAAATAAATAAGATATTTATTTAATTTAGGAAAATGATAATTTAAATAAATAAATGTATTTATTTAAATGAGAAATAAGGCTAGAAGAGGATAAATGAATTAATTAAATAAATAAAGATTTATTTAATTAATAGAAGAATTAAGCTTAGATAATTAAATAAATAAAATATTTATTTAATTAGACATGACAATTTTAGGTGTCTACATTTTGCCCCTCTTTGAGACAATGCGGCTTGTCGCGTTGTTTCAAAGAAGATAAGATGAACTGATACAGAGTTGCCCCAAGATGGGAATGATATGCCCCCTCGAGAGATTGAATGAAAATGTTTGAAAAGATTGCAGACAATCTCTCGATAAGAAAGAAAGGCTAGAATGGATTGACCGGATAAAGTGACAAAGTCACGGGATAAAGAAGACTGACTCAGGAAACGAAGGCGAGGGCTAGGGGTAGTCTATAAGATAGACCATGGGGGAAAATACATCCTCATTGTCATCTACACATCCACAAGAGCATATTGCAGAGCAAAATAGAGCAGGAGCAGTCAGCAGCAATGGCTTTCACTCACAGATTCGACTGCGTTCACCGATTCCAGAGGCCAGCAGAGGCAGGAGAGCCGGTAAGTACCACCAAACCTCCTCGTACTTTGACGCATTTAATTTTTTCATTAATGCATGTCGAATAGGGTAATAAATGCACTTAGACTAGGGTCCAAAAAGTGTCAAAAAAACATCCAGGCGCGTCTGCGTTGGTGCCAGGCGTGTCTGTGTTCGCTAGGCGCGTCTGTGTTTGTGCCAGGTGCGTCTATGTCTGGACCCGCGTCTGCATCAATTGCGGCCACGTCTGTGATGGACAGGCGTGTTTGTGCCAAGAAGGCACGTCTATGTCAACTAGGCGCATCTATGCAGAGAATAGGCACGTCTGTGTCAAGCAGGCGCATCTGTGTTGTTCAGGCGCGTCTATGCAGTCTTTGAGCGCGTTTATGTCATGTAAGCGCGTTTGCGTTTGAAAAGTATGAATTTGCATCTTCTAGGTCAAATCGGCAGTTCTGTGATGAACATATACTGTCGATTGGATAAGCTGCTGAGGGGATACACTCAAGCAGGTCCTCTAGGAAGACTAGGATAGATCAAGGCACTTTGTGATGAACAGTGAGTACCAAGATAGAGTACTTTGTGATGAACAGGGAGTATTGAAATATGAGCAGCACTTTGTGATGAACAGGGAGTGCAAATGTGAGTAACACTTTGTGATGAACAGGGAGTGTCACACACGTAGTACTTTGTGATGAACAGGGAGTGTCACACACGTAGTACTTTGTGATGAACAGGGAGTACCACTAGGATAAATAGCAACACTTTGTGATGAACAGTGAGTGTCACTAGGATAGATAGCAATATGCATTTAGATAGCGAGTAGCATTTTGTGATAAACAGGTAATGCCACGATGACTGACATGAGTGATTTGCTTGACTGCAGGAGTATTTGCCTATGCTAGAGTCACGGGAGAGATTCTCGTCGACTCAGAGGTTGCGACTTGAGTTGACAGCCGAGGATAGAGCTGCTATCGAGGAGATGGGTTTGAGACATGTGCTGTATGTGCCTGAGTTTCGGACGAACATGGGACTGCTGACTGCATTAGCTGAGAGATGGCACTTTGAGACGTTTCATCTGCCGATGGGTGAGATGACAGTCACCGTGGAGGATGTGTGTAGGATTATGCGGATACCGATTGATGGGGAGTTGATTCTGTACGATCGAGATGGAGACAGGGATGCCCTTAGATGAGTGTTCTAGGATCCAAGACTGGAGATTAGGGTGGGACACGTGGCATGGGATACCATGACATGGATAGGATTAGCACTACCAATAGTGTTGGCAGGAGTGATCAGTGAGTTCCTCTGTATCAGTTTTGTACCATTTTGTATAATGATGTAGACACCCGCGGGTGATTGTAGCCATATGATTTTGACATCATTGTATCATGAGACTTTATATATATATGAGATGATTCATCTTTGCGGCAGCTATATGCCTGTGTACCTATGTGATGAGATGTTCTTATGTGATGCTTATGATATGGATGCAAATATGTATATGATGCAATGCAATTTTTTTTTTTGTTCGTTTATGTTTTATATGTGTATGCATGATGCAAATGTGAATGTATGTAATGCAGATGAATATGATAATGAAAATGTAAATTGTGCTAATAGGTGTTGTGTGCAGGATGTGATGCAGTTGTGATATCTATATGTATTTATGAAATGCTTATATGTGGTAATGTAGGTGTAGCTACATGAAATGCAAATATTTTTGGTGTGTCATTATACTCAGTCATGTGATAGTAGGCTACACGGACTCAAGAAGAACAATGGAAGTCAATCAAGAAAGGGGGGATGAAAGACAGAAGATATGAAAGTGAAAGAGCTTCTTGTGCGTTATCATCATTGAGCTTTATTATGGCAAGTAGGTTATGACAATCGAGGCATATGTTTGACCCAGAAAGTCATTGTACTTGTTTGCATGGAGATAAGACAGTCACAAACAAGGAATGGCCCAGTTCATACTAGACTCGCAGTGTCCTCATATCCTTGGACAAGTCATAGCATTACTAAGAGACAATCCACAGACAACAAATACAAATAGGTGACGATACCCCATCCTCGCCTTTCTAGTCAAAGACATCATGGAGATAGAATCTCTAGTCAAAGACATCCCGGAAAAGCTAAAAGACATGTCACCAAAAAAGATGAAATCAAAAGAAAACCAAGAATCGACACCCACATCACTGTAGTCCTCAAGTTTAGTGTCTCTTGTCACTTGTATAAGTCTTATTTGATTGTGGTCACAATGTTTACTTTCGTAGAAAGGATAGATAGCACTGAACCATAATGTTGTCTGAGTCTGTTGAAAGATTTGATTTGTTGAAGCCCATTGTTGTTGCTGTGTCTCATCTGAAACTGACTGAATCCATGAAACTGATACTTTATTGCGGAGAAGATGAAACTTTGTTGCAGATCTGTGATGCAAATGTTGCTTTATTGCGGATTGTGCGCAGATAGACTGAAGGAAGCTGGAAGAAACTGTACTCCTCGAAACATGTGATGTTCTTAGTTCCACACCCATTACTAGACGTAGGATTTGCCTTAGCCACAGATAGGATCTGATTTATTATGGATGGAAAGGGATGAAAAGGAATGTTTATTATGAATGGCTAACCAATCTTGGGTAGATCAATAACAAGCCATGATGGGAATGGGTAAGTTTATTATGAACGAATAGGTTGTGAGTGTGTGCAAAGTGAAAGGATGAAAGTGAATCCTGAAGGAGGGAGGAGCAATGTCTCTACGCATGGCGCTGGTGACCCAGTTTTCACCATGGTACTTGCCCAGGGCGCCACCAAAGTGGTTTTCACCATTGGACGAAATTATTTCTCTTTACTTTTTTTGATTTTTCAATGGTTTTTGTGTCACAAGGCGCCTGTTTGCCAGGTTTTCACCAAGTAACGATCTTTTTGTTTTATAATTTTTTTTTTGTATTTTTGAATTTTTTGATTTTTTTTTGTGTTTTCGAATTAGGATACTCTGAAGAGCTATGTGTAAAACCTGCGAAGGTGCATGATGTTGATAGGATCCTCCAAAGGTTCACCTTCTATAGTTGAGAGCTGATATGCACCAGATCCATATGCTGTTGTAATAATGTAAGGACCAAGCTAGTTTGGTTTGAACTTGCCCTTCTTCTCTCTGTCTTGCTGATTTTTGGGATTTTCTCTGAGAACCAAGTCACTTACCTCAAATGTGTGAGGCTTTACCTTGTGATTGTAGTTGCATTGTTCCTTGACTGAATGATGTGTAGCTTGATTGAATGTCTTTCTCGATGAAGGAATTGAGATAGAATTACTAGTGTGTGGACTACACAGGCCTGTATGCGTGTCACCTAAAGAAGTTTGGGCATCTCTGATAACAAAGTCCTTCAAGGAAGCTCCATTAAAGGTCCATGATGTATCACCAGAAGGGAAAGGATGTGTGGAAAGAAGTGAAAGTAGGATAGCATGATGGAGACTTAGGATCAACAAGTATGCTTTTTGATTTAAAATTTTAGAAATTTTGCCCCCAGTCATTTTGATATTAGGGGAGATCAACTCTTTCTCTTTTTGCTTCATAGGAGTTTTATCCTTGACTTTGATTTTTGTAGAGTCCAGTAGCTTTTGATTTTTATTTGGACTAAAGGACTTTTCTTTATTATTGACTTTTAGATTTTTCTTTTCAACGCTTGATTTTTGATCCCCAATGAGTGAGGGCTTTTGTGATTCTTGTTGATCCAAGTCTGGGAGCGGAGTGGAAATGGAATGAGTGGATGAAATGGTAAGGCTATGTGAGTTATCAAGAGGGTTGGCGATAGGCTCAATAGATTCTTTGTTGGAACCACTCTTACGACTATTGATATCAAGAGATGCTTGCACCACTAGAGGAGTTTTGCATTCAGACTTAGTAGCCACAACACTAGGTGGTTCACACCCAATTCCTTGCAAATTGTTTGTAGATTGTTCTTGTCAACTGAATACCTTAGGAGATAGTGGGAGTTGGTCAACATGAAATATATACTCACCACATCCTAGGTCTTTAACCTTGAATTTTTCTTTGAGCTCTGTTTGTTTTGATGTAGAAGCTTTCAATGATTCTGGATCCACATATGCTAAAGATGGAACAACTTCTCGATTAGCTGGAATTGTTATTTTTGATCTAGGTCACAGATTGTTGCAATATATGAATGGATTTGGATCGCCATTAACTATTATTTCAACTCCATTGTGAGGAAACTTAATGCATTGGTGATATGTAGACGAGACTGCCCTCATTTCATGAATCCAAGGACGTCCTAGCAATATGTTGTATGTGAGATCAAGATCAAGTACTTGACAAACCACATCCTTTGTAACTGGCCCAACTCTGAGAGGTAAAGTGACTGTACCCTTGGATGAACGCTCTTCATCATCATATGCTTTGATAGTAATTTTGTTTGTAGAATTCACAGCTTTGTCGGAATATCCCAATTGTTTAATAGTGCTCAATGTACAAATGTTTAGACCTGCTCCTCCATCTATCAGGACTCGTTTTATTCGATGTTTGTGTATGAAGGCTTCAATGTGTAGTGGTGCATTATGTGGCTGACTTATGGAGGCATCATCGGCTTCTGTGAATGTAAGGGAGTGTGGAATGGAAAGGTATCCCACCATGGCTTGAAACTGGTCCACGTTTAGATTAGTAGGGACAACAGTGTCTCTCAAGATTTTGTCAAGAATGGCTTTATGTGCAGGGGATATGCGTAAGAGCTCAAGGATTGAAATGAGCACGGGTGTCTTCCCTAACTATTCTACAAGGTCATACTCAGGTTTGGTTGATGAGGAAATGGTGTTTTTAGTTGGAGCACCTTGCAAAGTGAATTTACTTCGGCGAGTTGTAACATGACATTCAAAGGTAGGTTCCGAAGAAGATCCAACACCTTTTAGGACAATCTTGGGTCTCTGAGTAGGATTCTCAGACGCTTTGTCCTTGATGATAATGGTAGAGACATAATTGTCCATCGAGATGTGATTTATGGTTGAATCATAGTTATAGGATGCTCTGGTATAGTTGGTTTGATCTTCTGTGGCTTTAGCTTTTCCCTTGTCATGTTTTGGGAATGGTTCCTTAAACATCTCATGTTCTTGATTAGACGAATGTCCCTCAATCTCAATATCACCTCTATCAATGAGATCTTGTATGATGTTCTTCAGTCGATGAAAATTTCCTGTCTTATGACCCTTGCTCATATGAAATTCATAATACTCATCATCATTCCACCAATTTGGTTTGACCTTTGGTTCATATGGAGGGAAATCTGGAATTGTGATCACCTTGTTTGCCACTAACTTTTTGAAGACTGACTCAAGTGGTTCTCCCAATGGAGTGTACTTCCTTCGTGATCTAGAAGTTGTTTGAGTATTCACTTGATTGTTTGTAGAACTTGATCTCAAAAAGATGAATTTGGGTCGCACTGTATTGGCATTGACAACACCATCATTGACTGTGTTCTTGTTTTTATTCCAAAACCTTGGCTTGTCTTTTCCTTTAAAGTCATCTTTGTTTACCTTGAATATCTTAATGACTCCTTGTTCAATTAGGACCTTTTCTGTCGCTAAGCCTTTTTCAATAACGTCTTTGAAGGTGGACAAACAAGCTTTTCTTAGATCATAGCCAATGTCTTTGTTAACATTCTGGGTGAACATTTCTACCATTTGTTTTTGTGGAATTTCACAAGAGCATCTGCTGGCTAGATTTCTCCATCTTTGTAAAAATGATGCAAAAGACTCTCCCTCTTTTTGCTTGGTGTTGCACAAAGTAGTGACTGATATGTCTGTCTCTATGTTGTAGGAACCCCATATCTATTTTGCACATGTATACCATATTCTACAGGCATGTCATGTTCCATTGTGTTGCCCCCAAATTTGACATGAGGTTTCCTTGTGTCCAAATTTTGAGCATGCCTTTGAATATCCCATTGCTTTGGTGGTTGATCCTTAGCATTAATATGTGATTGAACATATTTTTCTCCATAAGACTTCCATAATGGTCTGCGAAGGTGAGTATCATATGTTTGACCATGTGTATGTGGGACCTCTAGTTTTTGAAGCAAAGCTGATGGTGATTCAGGTACCATATGTGGTCCTCTATTTCCTCCACTATTAGGTCTCCTTTGATCCATGTTGGAGTGAGGTTGTTGCAAAGGTCGATTTTCCATTATTTGAGATATGTCAAAATCATGAGGTATCTTGGCTCCACTTTGTGCCATCATTTGTAAGAAGTATTGTCTATCCCTCCTCATTATTTCCTCAACCAATCGATTGAAATGGGGATTCATAATGGATTCTTCCACATCTGCTGAATGTACTGAAAAGTTGTCCACATTGTCATTGTGTGTAGCATTGTTGTTTATAGTGTCCATGTTCTCAACATTTGGAATGTTTCTATAGGCATCCATGTCAGGTAATGTGGTATGATCAGAATTGAAAAAGATCTCATTGTCATACTCATAAGAACTCATGTTTGCGGACTCTTGAGCCTCTTTAGTTTCTCTCCTAGATTTTTGAAGACGGGTTTCAACCATGAACTAGGTATTGACCAAGATGTGTGAGACTAGATGAAAAATGGAAAGAGTATGGAAGACCAAGAGTTGGATGGAATGTAAATGAATCTGAGGTGTACTTGCAATGCCCAAAGTGTAAGACCAAGTATGTATGTAGTAGAGTAGGTGTGACTTCCAAAGAGAGGATAGTTTCTCTTGATGAGGTAAGTTGACCTTGACTCTAAGTAAGACCAAATGAGACCCAAAGGTAAGAAACCTTGATGAGGGACCACTTAGCAAAGTGTTGTTGTATGTATTGTGTTGACAAAGTATAGTGAGGACAAGCAAGTGACCTTTTGACTCAAGTTTAGACAATTGTGAATGTAATGAGAGATGTAAAGCAATGATTGACTTTGTGAGACCCAAGGATAGGTTGAATGTTAAATGAAACCCTGGAGAAATGACCTAGGAAGCTCAAGAATTCCGAAACTGACTGTGTTTGTTTGTTGGACTGTAACAGTTTCAATTCTGGACACAGACACGCCTGTATACTTCACAGACGCGATTTCCCGACACAGACGTTGCTCTGTTTAACGCAGACACGTTTCTGAGATTTTTGCAAAGTGTAATGTTGACTGTTGGAACACAGACGCGATTCTGCCCTTCACAGACGCGGCTAGACAACACAGACACTATTATATCTGACACAGACGCGGTTTCCTGACGTAAACGCTATTATGTCCGACACGGACGTGTTTCTATAAAATTTGTGCAATTTTTTCCAATCTGTGAAGTCGTTTTGTTGTGACCAAATCTGACTATTTGACTGATTTTCATGACAAGAGGGCACAGTGTTGATGAAGACCCAATGTTTGCAAGTGTCTAGACTCAAAATGACTCCAAGAAAAGTGTGTTGTTTGATGTGAAAATGTTTTGCATACACTTGAAGAAACAAAAGACACAATGTTTTGCTGTTTGGTCTTGAATGTTTTGAATGTTTAAAATAAGTCAAGTACAATTCTTATGGCTGGCCAAGACAATAGTTGTTGATCCCACATGGGGTTTTACCCCCGAGGCTACGCTATTCAGAACGGATACTTAGATGCTTGACCTCACTGGCTCCACCCTTGGCACTCACTTCTCAGGTCAGCCAAGCATCAGTCCCCATGAAAACTCCCCATGGCGAACTTTGTATCTCTACTAAGAACCGTATGTGTGTGGGCCGCTACCAGAGGTCCGACCTCTTGCCCCAACAACTAGAAGGATTTGGGCCTCTAAAACAAAATGGTGCTAGTAAGGGCATCCGCTCATGTGGCCATACATGCGGCACTTTCAGCTCTGTAAATACATAAGGCTCCCAACCGGTAGGGGTTACGCTCTACAACTGATCAAATAAATTTGATCAAACGGGTTTATGGGGAGACATAGTGTCGGTATGAACTAATCAGCACACGTTATTCATAGTTTTCACCATGAATACATTTGATTATAGTGGTTCGGATGAGGTGGGTTTTCCTTGCTACCACTTGGGTCGTTCTCTTCTCACTAGTAGTCCTAATGAGCACACAGGAAGACAGACCCTCTAAAGATTAAACAAAAAGAGCCTATTGCTCAAGACACAAAAGACAATGATTCAATTTTAGTGCACCAATGGAAGTGTTTGCTAGTCTATGAAAATAAGGCACACAATAAAAATCCAAAAACCCTTGCCAGGGACCTACACCAAAGATTTGTTAGTAGTTTGGGTTGTTTCAAATGATCACCCCTTCCTACAAGCACACAAGTTAGGTAAATTTTAAAACCCAAAAGGCTTTGTGAAAATAGGGGCCTTCAACCAAATGATTTTGCTTCCAAGACAAGCTGCACCAATTTTGTTAGCTAGATCTGAAAATGTTAGTCCAAAAATAAACCAGATCTGAAACCTTAAATGCAAAATCCGAAAACTGAATCAATAAAACTTCAAAATTCTGAAACAGGTGATACACAGACGCGAATACCCTCGACACAGACGCGACTCTGCGACACAAACACAGTTTTGTTCAACACAGATGCGGATAAAAACCACAGACGCGCTTCCCATACACAGACGTGGATAAAAATGACATAGACGCGTTTCCGTAACACAGACGCGCCTTTCGGAAACCTGCAAAATAAAATTTTGTCGAAAACATGGACGCGATTCCAGATGTTGCAGACGCGCCAGAAAATCAAAAATGCAATCTGAAAGTATGCAGACGCGAAAATGTCAAAAATGTTGTCGGAAATGCCAGATCTGCAACTTCAAACACAAAATCTGCAACAAAAGGTTAAATGCAAAAGGGACAAGAGTCCCACCGGGCGTGCCAAAATGTATATGGTGAAAATGGATAACAATAATAACAATATTGAAAGACTAAATGAATTCAACCACAAAACCCTAGCCTAACAACAACAAAGATCCACCATAACATATGAAGATTACCTAAGACAATGCAAATCAAATGAAATCACAAAGATTATACCATCACATGTCCAATAGGGTTTTGATCTCCATTCTTCCTATCTCCATTGATCTTGCTTGATATATTTGCTCTCAGATTTTATATGCACAAGAGCTCAACAAAGAACGGAATGTGGTTGCAAGTAGGATCGTAGTGTAGTCAATTGATCAACTCATTAGGGTTTGATAATGAAGGAAGCATCTCCTTATATAGAAGACACAATAAGAAATGGAGGGATAAGATTGAGAGGTGTAAAAGGAGGTCGACTATGATTAGAGGGTAGGTAAAAGAAATAATAAAATAATGAAAGGGGTAGGTAGTGTATGAATTAAGAGATGAATGACATGTGTCATAGGTAGAAAAGGCTAATGAATTAATTAAATAAAGATTTATTTAATTAATAGAGGAATAGGGATCAATTAAATAAATAAGATATTTATTTAATTTAGGAAAATGATAATTTAAATAAATAAATGTATTTATTTAAATGAGAAATAAGGCTAGAAGAGGATAAATGAATGAATTAAATAAATAAAGATTTATTTAATTAATAGAAGAATTAAGCTTAGATAATTAAATAAATAAAATATTTATTTAATTAGACATGACAATTTTAGGTGTCTACAAGACCAAATGAGACCCAAAGGTGATAGACCTTGATGAGGGACCACTTAGCAAAATGTTGTTGTATGTAGTGTGTTGACAAAGCAAGATGAGGACAAGCAAGTGACCTTTTGACTCAAGTTTAGATAAATGTGAATCTAATGCAAGGTGTAAGGAAATGATGAACTTTGTGAGACCCAAGGTTGAATGCTAGATGAAAACCCAGAGAAATAAACTAGGAAGCTCAAGAATTCTGAAACTGATTGCTATTGTTTGTTGGATCGTAAATTTTCCCAATACTAAACACAGACGTGCCTGTATACTTCACAAATGCGTTTACCCAACATAGACGTGATTAGACACTTCACATACGTGTTTCTAAGAATTTGTGAATGCAGTTTTGCTTATGATAACATAGACGTATTTCTGTCCTACACAGATGCGATTACAGGACACAGACGTGTTTCTATCAGACATAGACGCGTTTCCAAAATTTGAGTGCAATTTTTCTAATTTGTAAAGTTGTTTGTTGTGACCAAATTTGAATTTTTGACCATTTTTTCATGACAAGATGACACAATGTTGATGAGGAATAAATGTTTGCAAGTGTTTGGACTCAAAATGACTCAAATAAAAGTGTGTTGTTTGATCTAAAAATGTTTTGCATACACTTGAAGACACAAAAGACACAATATTTTGATGTTTGGTCTTGAATGTTTGAATGTTTAAAAGAAGAAAAGCACAATTATTATGGTTGGCCAGGACAATAGTTGTTGATCCCACATGGGGTTTCCCCCGAGGCTATGCTATTCAAAGAGGATACTTAGATGCTTGACCCCACTGGCTCCACCCTCGGCACTCACTTCTCTGGGGCAGCCAAGCACCAGTCCCCACGAAAAGTCCCTGTGGCGAACTTTGTATCTCTACTAAGAACCATATGTGTGTGGGCCGCTCTAGAGGTCTGACCTCCTGCCCCAACAACTAGAAGGATTTTTGCTTTCTAAAACAAAAAGGTGCTAGTAAGGGCATTCACTCGTGTGGCCATACATGCGGCACTTTCAGCTCTGTAAATGCAAAAGGCTCCCAGCCGGTAGGGGTTACGCCCTACTACTGATCAAATAAATTTGATCAAACGAGTTTATGGGGAGACATAGTGTTAGTATGAACTAATCATCACACGTTACCCATGGCTTTCACCATGGATACAATTATTTATAGTGGTTCGAAAGAGGTGGGTTTTCCTAGCTACCACTTGGGTCGTTCCCTTCTCACTAGTAGTCCTAATGACCACATGGGGAGGCAAGCCCTCTAGAGATTAAACAAAAAGAGCCTATTGCTCAAGACACAAAAGACACTAGTTCAATTTTAGTGCACCAATTGAAGTGTTTACTAGTCCATGAAAACAAGGCACACAATAAAGATCAAAAGAAAACCTTTGCCAAAATTCTGCAACAAAGATTTGTTAGTAGTTTTGCAATAATACCCCTCCTGCAAGCACACAAGTTAGGTAAATTTTAGATCCAAAAGACTTTATGAAATAGGGGCCTTTGACAAGATGTGTTGCTTCAAGGACAAGCTGCACCAATTTGTTAGCTAGATCACAAGATATTAGCTCAAATAAACCAGATCTGAAATCAAAATGACGAAATGAAGCCTAAAAACTAAAACAAAAACCCAAAAACTAAAAGAACCGAACACAGACGTGATTAAATCTCATGCAGACGTGGTTAAAGGACACAAACACACCTTTAAATCTCATAGACGTGGTTCCGAAACACGGACATGAATCTGCAACACAAACGTGGTTAAAATGTTCATAAACGCGCTTCGAGAACAAAGACATGGTTCTGCAATCTGAAAAATGTAAAATACTGTCAGGGACGCAGACGTGATTCCAGAGGTCACAGACGCGACAAAAAAAAAAGAAAGGCTGTTCCAGAATATGTAGATGCGAAAATGTCGAAATGTTGTTGGAAATGTCAGATCTGCAACTTCAAAAGCATAAAATCTACAACCAAGATGTTAAATGCAAAATGGACTTGAGTCCCACCGGGCATTCCAAAATGTTTATGGTAAAAATGAAAACAACAATATTGAAAGACTAAATAAATTCAACCACAAAACCCTAGCCTAACAACAACAAAGATCCACCATAACATATGAAGATTACCTAAGACAAATGCAAGTCAACAAAATCACAAAGATGATACCATCACATATCTAATAGGGTTTGAATCTCCATTCTTCCTATCTCTATTGATCTTTCTTGATATATTTTCTCTTAGATTTTATGTGTGCGCAAGAGCTCAACAAAGAACGGAAATGTGGTTGCAAGTAGGCTTGATCGCATATGAAAGTTTGAATGCTAATCCAGGAGGATTGATAATGAGAGAAGAATCTCCTTATATAGAAGACACTATAAGAAATGGAGGGATAAAATTGAGAGGTGTAAAAGATAAATGGTCGGCTAGGATTAGAGGGTAGGTAGAGAAAATAAGAAAATAATGAGAGGGTAGGTGTGTAAGAATTAAGAGATGAATGACATGTGTCATAGGTAGAAATGGATAATGATTTATTTAATTAATAGAGGAAGTGGGATCAATTAAATAAATAAAACTATTTATTTAATTTAGGAAAAGGATAATTTAAATAAATAAAAGTATTTATTTAAATGAGAAATAAGTCTAGAAGAGGATAAATGAATTAATTAAATAAATAAAGATTTATTTAATTAATAGAAGAATTAGGCTAAAATAATTAAATAAATAGAGATATTTATTTAATTAGACAGGACAATTTTAGGTGTCTACAACCTTAAATGCAATTTTTGTTCTTGCACTAGTAGTACCAAATTCCTCTCATCTATAAAGTTAGTAATGAGACATACAAGTATTCTCTAGTATACGTATTCTAGTTATGTGATTCTTTTATTGTTGAAACCTTAGAGCTATAGGATTTAGTAAGAGTTTTGAGTACCTTTTTCACAGATTCATCTTTCAGCAAGTTACCACCAAGACTTTTGATCTCATTTACAACATATGTCTTCTACAAGTAGCTAGTTATATTTTCTTCTTCTTCCATCCGCAAGCATTCATACTTAGTCTTAGCAATCAACAACTTAGGTTCTTTGACTATATCATCTCGTTCATAAGTATTTTCTAATTTATTCCAAACATCATGAGCAGATTCCAAAGATAACAACTTTTGTTAATTTGGTCTTAGAAAGAGAACTAAAAATAGCAAACCTTGCCTTTTCATTATCTTCAAATTCCTTGATCTCATCTGGAGTGTTCAACCTAGTCATCAGTTTGATGTACTTTTGTGTAACAAACTTTGAAACTTCATAACCAAGAAAAATTAGGTAACCTTTCATCTTCACTTTCTAGAAAGCATAGTTGGATCCATTAAACATAGGGATTGTCAGTTTGTGCACTATCAAGATATCCTCAAGCAGTTAAGATCTTCTTCAAGGAACCAAAGCTCTGATACCAATTGTTGAATTCTCTTATGCACAAGCTAACTAAGAGGGGGGGTGAGTTAGTTGTCCACACAACTTCTAAATATTTCCCTTAAAGGAAATCCACGGTAATTTAACTTTATCACTTAATCCATAGAAAGATATGAGCATGAAGGAACATGAAAAGCATAACACATCATACACAATGAAACACCAGATTTGATGTGGAAAATTTTGTTAAGGGAAAAACCACATAGCATATTATTCTCAATATATGAACACATGTTATGGTGACACTAGTTAAGGTGATTTTTACAAAGAAAGGCTCACTGCTCGAAAGAAAGGCTCAATTCTAGAGGGCTCATTGCCCGGATGAAGAAGAATAAAAGAGAAAAAATCCACCACTGATACACCTCTACAACTATAAGTGTATACACCTAAAAATGGTCTGAAGATAATTAATTAAATAAGCAATTATTTAATTAACCCCCCTTCCCAATTTAATTGAATTCATTATCAATTTGATTAAATCTCTTTCATCTAATTAATAAATTTAAGGATTTATTTAATAGGTTCATCTCAATAGTTCCCTTTGATTAATTAATCCTCCTCCATTTAATTTATTCCTTCTAATCCCCTAATTAATTAAAACAAATAAATTTATGAGTTGTTGAAAGTTAATTAGTTTTTTCCTATTATTTGAATTTTTAAATTCAAATTACCCACATGCCTCCTAGCTTCTAACCACTTAACCTAACCATCCCCTAACCTAACCCATTCCACCTAACCCTAGGTTTACCTAACCCTATCCTATCTTGAACATTCTAACCTCCTTATCCTAACCTCCTATGGTGTGGATATTCTTCCCTTGAGACACATGGCACTTTTTCCACATGTCTCCTCCCTTGGACACTTGCTTTCTCATGAGCAAGGCTCCTTGACACTTGTCACCACAGAGATGACAAAAGTCCCTTCCTCCAGCCTCTTCTCCAACTTCCTAAATCTTGGCCCTTGATATCTTTAGATCAGATCTGGACCGTTGATTCCTGCCACCTCAGCTTTGGGCTTGGAGTTCCTATAAATATCCCCCATTTTGGAGCAATAAGGATCCCTTGCATTCATATTTTCACCACCATTACTATAGGCATTTTCATTTCAATCATCTAGTAATTAGCATTTTGTATTAATCATAGCATTGCATTTCATATCATTTGCATAATCAATCACGATCAATTAGCTACTCAACTCTTGAGTTGCCACTTTGGAGGTCATTGCTCCACTGAGAGCCAATCAATCCAACACCTTCAAGGTCCTCAAGAATAGAGGAAAATAAGACATTTCAAGGAAGGATTATGGTTTGCATCTTTAATTTAGTTTTCAATTAAGCTTTCCATTATGTTTTTATTGTCTCATTATATGTGTATGCCTTTCTTATATACCACATTTTTAGCATCACAATAAGATCTATAGATACCTTTGGCTCACTACTACCAGTAGCTAACACATGAAAGTCCACACTGCTCAACACTTTTTACCAACTTGAACAACACTTATCTCCAACTCAAATAATCAAGGAGGTAGATCCTCTTTCACACACCTTTATCGCATACACTAATACACATATACCACAACTCATTTTCATAACAAATTATCCTTTATTTATATCATCCTTACATATGCAAAATCTCCCAAGGTCGGTTAAGCATCTTAACCAAACACAATTCAAATTAGGTCAGAACTAAACATTCTCGCAATGGAAAAGAATGTAAAGTGGACCACAACACATGTGAACTGAAACTGGGATAAACATCATACATGTTACACATTGATCCATAATCATGAGAGCAACAATGTGAAGTGTAAACACCCAAGGTTGGGCAAAAATGATGTAAACACCATCAAACTTTGAAACCTTGCCTCCAAATCCCAAGAACTTATGCCAACTGAATAGAATGAAGCTAAGGACATTACCGACTTATCTCCAAAATCGTAACACTAGAAACCATAATGCAGAGAAATGTGAAGCATGCATTTCACATGGAAACACTGTCACAACTAGTGAACACAACTTCCTTTTCATTGCAATCTGGTGCACCAAATCTTTAATTTAACATCTATAAACACTTCTTAACAACATATCCAAATAACATGCAACTGCACAGGAAAATCAACATCAACTATACCAACCAGTCACTAATGACAACCAAAACATGTTGACATCAATGACAACACACCAACAACTCATCATGCCCAAACTTCCAACAAATTTCACTAGTTTGTTACAACAAAGTATTCCATATCATAAAATTTTAATTTGTTCAATATTGTTATGTATGGAAATGAGATTCTAGACCTATGTATGCAAACTAAGATCTCAAATATCTATGACACATCATTGTAACAATAGTATGGTTCAACTACAAACCTAATAGGAGATATGAACTCTTTGATTAATGTTTTTTTTTTGTAATGGAATTGAGATTGTGAAGTGTGTGTTGAATATCTAAGTTTAATGATACGAAATGATATCTTTCATCAATAACATCAAATTACAAGATAAAAAACCAACACAATAGACTAGATATGGAAAGAGGGAAAAAATAGGAGATTGGATCTATAAGAGCCTATAAGTGCCTAAATAGTTTACTAGGTTCCCTATTTTGAGGATGTCTATGCAAATACAAATGAGCAAAATTGCAACTAGGAGGTCCTATAGGTCTGTCTCTCAAAAATACAATAATAAACAGTCAAACACATGTGCTAGGCACCCTAGTCTTGGTTTTTACCTATTCATAAATTTGGGAATGTCTACATCATTGTCTTCTTTTCTTGTCTATAACACTTTCTACTATCAAATCTGATCCTACACACATCAAAATGATGAAGAATAGGTGTGTTGTATAGGGGCTTACCTAAGTCAAACACAATGTTGCTTATTAATTACTTGTTATGATCCTGTAGTGCTATATTTTTCTTTAAAACTTACATATTGATCATATATTGGTACATTACACCCAAAGTTACTCTACCATTTGGGGGGGGGGGTCACTGTGGCTTCTCCTTTACATATTATGTTTTCATAGACATCCTTACTACACTAGCTTGGGAGGTATCATGCATGTCCTCCATTTTCACTTAGGTTTTCCTTTATATATCCTTACATTGGGAGCATCATGCCTTTCTCTATTCGATTTGTACTAATATTTCCTTATCATACTAGTAGAGTCATATCTCCCTTTAATTGGGGGCATCATGTTTCCCTACACTTTTCTTATGACATCATTACCTATCACTTTTACACTTTTGAGATGCATCATACCCATCCCTCCTTACCATTACCTTGACATCACAAGCATTACAACTAGGAACCTATTGTCATTGTGTCACATATAGCCACATGTAGAGAATATGCCTTTTCATGCACTTTACGTACTTACATCGATAACCTAGCCACAAAGAGACATGCCAACATTATTCATTTTCCCATGTTAGGGGCAACATTATACCTTCAGATGCATCTCTAACACACATTATTTTCATGATTTATTATTCTATATATCTTTATAAGTACATAGTGCATTTATACAATTATTACGTTACATGATTTTCATATTTACACACTTAGATTACGTTTACATTTCATGTATTGTTTTCCCTTGCATACAATTCCTTGCAACCTACATATGCAACCAATTGTAGGAGTAATATATTTAATTATTCCTATGTAGACCTTCTAGGTATTGATAAGAGCTACACAATGACTCATTTCCATAATCTAACAAAATATTATCACATGACACATCAACACCTAAAGTGCTTTGTCATTATATGTCCACCAAAGAAGGCTAAGCTTTTTCATTTTATAAACAAGCATAATTCTCTAACTTTACTCATTTCCTATTTTTCTCATTTCATGGTTAATTAAGAAAGCTCATATTTGTACTTAAATTTCACTTGTGAAACAAATTACTCATTGCATATTTTTTCTTATTTTGCAAATCCCATCGAATTCTCATGTTAAAGTAAGGACCAGTGAAATGACATTTAACAAGGCCCATGACTTTATGACCCCTAAGATATCATTTTATGTCTAAATATTTACTTTGCATGCATGTTTGTGAGTGCTACAATGTTTAGATAAAATAATTTTAGAATTCACATGCACCTCAAAGTGGAAAAGGTAAAATTTGCATACTTGTGTCATTTCCCATATGGTTTTGTGCTCATTGTAGGACAATTTCATAATACAATTACATATTAATAAATAGCACAATCTTATGTGAAGTTTGGCTCACTCTTGTAGCTTTCACCTATCCTTGTACATATTATTATACACATTTGCATGCATCTCATCCATTTTCACACACCTTATACAAACCAAATTTATTACACCTACCATAATTATACATTCAACATGTGTTGAAACCTTACTATTATGCCATCTTTGGTCTTTTTCATGAATGCAAAGTCAACCCTACATCTACAAATTTCATCTTCAAATTTCTAAAATTCAAGTTCAAATTTAGCTAATTACCACCGATTCCAACAATCACTATTGGCCACATATTTTTATACATTTGATACTATTAATGACATGTAGTTTCAATAATCCATATTAAAAATAATAACAAATTCATGGATTTAATTGTGTGTGATTTTATCATCAACATTTTGGATCAAACTTCTTGATACATCGTTATGATGAGATAGCTAGAGAAGAGAGACATGAAAAGATAACAACAAACCAAGCACTCTAAATAGATGTGAATAGATAGTATAGTCCATAGAATATGATAGGTAGGAAAGGAAGATAGGACGAAATTAAAATCAACCTTTCCAATATGAGATAAAAATCACAAGCTTGAAACAATGTAAAAAGATATAAAGTTGTATAAACAAATAAATTCTTAATTAGAAGTACATAGGGACGTGTTTAAGTATATTTTTATATATTACAACGACATCCTTAATACATGAAGTTTTTTAGACAAAAATAAAATTTATTAAATTAAAAACAATAATAAAAAATAATAAAAAATTATGATTTATATATGTGTGTATATATCTATACACATACATACATACATATTTACATGCATGCATACATACATACTTGCATACCAACATATAAACATACCTGTATAGGCATGTTTATATGTTGGCATGTGTGTGCAGGGGTATATGCACTCACATATATACATACTTGCAAACATATATGTATACACACATAGTAGCATACAAACCTATAAATAAACAAACTTAAAACACACATGCATAAAAACAAACAAACCCAAAAAACATACACATATGCACAAACCTATAAAATACACACGCATGCATTCATATAGAACAACATGTATACATACAAAATGACATACATG
Source organism: Cryptomeria japonica (assembly GCF_030272615.1). NCBI lineage: Eukaryota > Viridiplantae > Streptophyta > Pinopsida > Cupressales > Cupressaceae > Cryptomeria > Cryptomeria japonica. The sequence continues at coordinate 525,784,133 of NC_081409.1, read as the reverse complement.
TTAGACAATTAAAATAACTGGAAGACAACTGAGAGGGGGGGGGGGGGTGGTGAATCAGTTGTCACAGATTATCGGAACCATTAGCAATTAAAACTTTAATACCAAAATAGCAGTTAAACCAATTAAGCATAAACAATAATCACAGAATAAATACCATCCACATGACACCAAGATTTATACGTGGAAAACTTGGTAAAGGGAAAAACCACGGTGGGAAGCCTACCCACAGTCAGATAATACTTCTGCAGTAAGTATGTGAATTACAATTGAGGGGCCTACACTTGCAAGAATGCCAACAACCTAGAGCGCACTACTCATCACAAAAGGAGTCTCACTGACTACATATAAATCCATACTACAATCCGGAGAAGTGTTGAATTGCGAAAGATAGCATCTCCTATGTCTGAGTATAGTTTCAGTTAAGCTCAATACCGGAGGACTAAATCCTCTTACATAAACCCAATTCAATCTCCAATGATCGACCAAATCCTCTGCCTGAATGATATTACATTATTCGCACATTACATATCCATTTCCAATTCCTATATCTCTACCATATGATCTACAATGATATCTTACATCTATATATACAAACCCTCGACCATAAACAACTAGGTCGACCACTAGATAATAAACCAATTACATAGTTACAAACCATGTCGTCCTTAGGCCAAAAAAATAATATCTAGCACATAAGACATCTCAGAAACACATCAAGAGGTCTAATCCACATGTTACATTAAAGCCTATCTATAACATAGATCAACCGGGACCCAGTATAGGTCCACACGCTACAACAATGATCTCCATCTGCCAAGTCTCAAACATGATCATCAACAACATCCCAAAACTCCACCAGAAGTTGCACCAACACCACTTATGTAATTCATCAAGGATCTTCATCAAAGCTATGTTGATGAAACCCTCATCGAAACTTGAAACCAAGCTTCTAAGAAAACATGATAGCATCCGATCACCAGACCAAAACCAACTTACTGAATATGAACATGAGTACCACGATTAAGCCAATTCCATAACCAAACTATATCAGAGCCTACCAGATCATGCCAGATCCAAATCAACCAGAAACCACTCAACCTACCGAGACCAGAAGGGTGTCGTTAAAGCATCCAAATAGCTAGTGTTGGCATTAATGAGAAAACATCAATGCAACACATAATCAATTCCACCAAATGGCCAACAATCTCCCCCTTTGGCATTGATGGCAACACTAGATGTGAAAAACATCTAAGTACCAAGAAATGCCATATAGGTCTCCCCCAATGGAAGACAACCAACAATCTCCCACATACAGCTCTAAAATAAAGACCAAACTCCCCCTTTCTTTTCTTTTTCACTTCCTTTTTCACATCAATATCACCCCCCTTTGACATCAATGCCAAAAATCTGACAAAAATGTCAAAGCAAAAACATAAACCACTGAATCACAAAGCTGACTACTCCCCCTGAGCAGTATCATCCCCACATCAGTGTCAAAATGAATGGTATCTTTGATAATGCATGTCAGACTGATCCCAAATCGCATCAATCAAGTCTCTACCGGAGGGGCAGAAACTCCCAATCTGTCTCTCAGGTACTCAAACGATTCCTTGGGTAAATGTTTAGTGAAAATATCTGCAATCTGCTCTTTAGTGTTCACATAAACCAATCTAACTTCATTTGCTTCCACCTTTTCCTTCAAAAAGTTATACTTGATAGATATGTGCTTTGTCTTAGAATGAAATATCAGATTCTTTGATATATCAATAGCAACAAAGTTATCATAGTGAATAACTATCGGTGCATCACAATCCACCTTTATATCCTTCAACATTTGCTTCATCCATAAACTTGTGTACAGTTAGTAGAAACAACAACATACTTAGCTTCAGCAGTAGATAAAGAAGTACATGACTGTTTCTTGTTGATCCATGAAACCAACTTCTTTCCAAGAAAGAAAGCTCCATCGAAAGTACTTTTCTGGTCATCAACATCTCCAGCCCAATTAGCATCTGTATATGCACATAAAGTAAAGTTATCATCCTTAGGGTACCACAAATCATATTCTGATATACCTTGCAAGTATCTAAAAATCTTTTTCACCACAATCTCATGATTTTCTCTAGGATCACTCTGAAATCTTGAAACAATACAAACTAAATTCATAATGTCAGGCCTAGTCTGAGTCAAATAAAGCAGACCTCCAATCATAGATTTGTATCTTGTAGGATTTATCTGTGCAGAAACATCTTTTCTTGTCAATTTCTCACTTGTAACCATAGGAGTACTTATCGGTTTAGAATCTCCCATACCAAATTTCTTCAACAACTCCTTAGCATACTTAGTTTGATAGATGAAAATACCTCTGTCAGTCTGAGTAATCTGCAAACCTAAGAAAAATTTCATCTCACCAATCATAGACATCTCAAATTCTTTCTCCATATTCTTAGAAAATTCTATGCATAACTTATCTCCACCTCCAAAATTTTTGTCGTTAACAAATACTTCAATAATCAGTATATCGTCATCAGTGATCTTATAATATAAATTAATGTCACCACTACCCTTAGTAAAACCAAGCTTCAAAAGATATTTATCCAACCTTGCATACCAAGCTCTAGGTGCCTGTTTCAATCCAAATAAAGCTTTCCTTAACCTACAAACCATGTTTGTATCATCTGATAGTTAAAAACCATCATGTTTCTCAATATAAACTTCCTCATCAAGATCCACATTCAAAAATACACATTATACATCCATTTGATAAACCTTGTAGTTTTTATAAGAAGCATAGGCAAGAAATAATCTTAGAACTTCAATCCTAGCTATAGGTGCAAAAATCTCTCCATAATCAATTCCTTCCTTCTAAGAATATCCTTTAAAAACCAATCTAGCCTTATTCCTTATAACTTGACCATCCTCATTCAATTTATTCCTAAAAAACCTATTTAGATCCAATAACATTTTTATTTTTAGGCCGGGGAACCAAAGTCCATGTGTTATGTTTCTCAATCTGATCTAATTCTTCTTCTATAGCTTCCAACCAATATTCGTCTTTACATGCCTCAATTACTGATACCGGTTCAACTTGTGAAATTAAACATACCTCATTAGTTTCCAGTCTTCTTCTTTTCATCACTCCATTGCTCTTATCCCCAATGATTTGATCTTCTAAATGATTCAATATCACTTACCTAGGAGTCCTTTGACTCTCCATTCCTCTTCCTTGTTCTTCATTCACTGTAGAATTTTTTGATATTGGCAGAGTAATTGGTTCAACACTATGTTCTGGTAAAGGTGCTACCGGTTCAGATATAATCATTTCCACTATCTTTTCCTTCTCATAAACTCTTATTTGACTTTTGTTCAGCTCATCTACTTTGACATTAGCACTCTCCACAATTCTCTACAATATCTTGTTATAACATCTATATGCCTTGATTTCATTAGAATAACCAATAAATATGCCTTTATCACATCTAGGATCAAATTTTCCAATTATATCATCTCTCCTTATATAACATTTACTACCAAAAATTCTGAAATACTTAATTATAGGTGTATTGCCAAACCATAATTCATAAGGTGTCTTATCGGTTTCTCCTTTGATATGTACTTTGTTGAATGTATAAACCATTGTGCTCACTGCTTCTCTTTAGTAGATATGAAGTAGAATAGCTTACATCATCATTGTTCTAGCAGCATCCAAGATAGTTTTGTTCTTCCTTTCCACAACTCCATTCTGCTAAGGTGTCCGGGGAGCAGAAAATTATCTTCTTATAAAAGTTATTAAACTCACCGGATGTGAATTCTCCACCGATTTGACCTCAAACATTTAATATTCAATCCTGTCTCAGTTTCCACTTTAGCCTTAAATATTTTAAACTTTTCAAATGCCTCAGATTTTTCTTTCAGAAAAGTAACCCACATCATTCTAGAATAATCATCAATGATTAGCATGAAATATCTATCACCTTGAAATTTTTTAACTCTAGCAGGGCCACACAAATTAATATGAATAAGATCAAGAACATCATTAGATTTATCTTTTATACTCCTAAAAGAGGTTCTGACATGTTTACCCATTTGAAATTCTTTACATACCAGATTATAGGGCTTCATAATCTTAGGTATATCCCTAATTGCCTTAGTTGAACTGATCTTTACAATGCAATCAAAATTCACACGACATGACCTTTTATGCCATAGCCAACTCTCAGCAATCTGTGTAATCAAATATGTCTTCTAACTAGAGTTAAAATAAAATATGTTACCTTTTGTTTGTGTACCAGTTGCAATCTCCAAACTAGATCTATTAATGATTTTGCATTTTCCATCCTTGAACTGTAATTGAAATCCCTTATCCACTAATTGTCCTACACTCAAAAGATTATGCCTTAAACCTTCAACTTAATAAACATTGTCAGTATTGTTCTTACCATCCAATGATATAGTTCCTTTTCCTTTGATCATACATGCTTTGTCATCTCCAAATCTAACTAGATTGTCATCAAATTCTTGCAAAGATAGAAACTTCCCTTTATCTCCAGTCATATGATGTGAACAACCATTGTCAATTACCCATTCATCCTTGTCTTAAATTTTAGCATCAAGTTTCTTCTCTTTAGGTACATTCTTTTCCAGTGCAGGATCATCTTCCTTGATAGCCAGGAACACCCATTCCTTTCCATTGTCGAAACCACTAGCAGAGTCTTTTGCTGGTTCATCATCAGAATCATTAATTCCTTCCTCATCTACTATGTAGTATGAATTATCTTTATTTTTCTTGTACTTATACTTGTTCTGATATCTATGGTTAGGCTTAAATGATCTTCTAACTCTTTCTTCAAATCTTGAATTCCTTTCAGGACATCTAGATGTAAAATGACCAATCTTATTACATGCAAAACATTTAAAAGGTGTTTTTCCTTCATACTTACTGCCTACCGGTCCTTTAGGTAATTTTCTAGCAGATAGTGCTTCAAGTTGCTCCAACTCATCATCTTCTCTTTTCATATCTTCCAATTCTCTTACATACAATACTTGCCAATCTTGCTTCCCAGTTGCAGATGTAGATGCATGAAAAGAAGGTTTAGTCTTCATAGCTCCAGAAGGTCTAAATTCTTCAAGCTCAAAAGCAGATAGTTTCCCAACCAAGGTATCTCTATTGATAGATGTATTAGCCATTGTTCTCAACTCATTAATAGAAGTAACCTTCATTTTGTAAGCCAGTGGAAGGACTCTCAGAACTTTAGAAACAATTTCATCTTCACTCAGAGTTCCACCACAACATTGAATTCCCATAACAATCTCATTTACCCTTTCCATGAATGCAGTAATTCTTTCATCTTCTTTCATCTTCATATTTTCATATCTCACCTGGTAACCATCAATTTTAGCAATTTTTACTATAGGGTCACCTTCATTAAGAGTCTCCAACTTATCCCATATAGCGTTTCAAGATGATTTGTCAATTAATCCCATTATTTGCTGATCAAAAAGTGCACACAAGAGGGCTTCTCTTGCTCTACAATCATTCTAAGGGTCCTTATGTAGGTTTGCCAGAGGAGGATTGCCAGATCCCAGATTATAAGGTGTGACACCATTCTGTGTGATATCCCAAATCTCCTTGTCAAGACATCTCAAATGAGTCTCCATCTGAATCTTCCATACTGTGTAATTTGTTCCATCAAGCATCAGAATATCTCCCTGAAAGATAGCTCTAGATGAAATGGATGAACTTGAAGCTAGTTGCCATAGGATCTTCCTCAAGCGGTTAAGCTTTCTGCAGAGAGGACCAAAGCTCTGATATCAATTGTTAGATAGTTCAAATAACCGGAAGACAACTGAGAGGGGGGGGGGCTGAATCAATTGTCACAGATTATCGAAACCATTAGCAATTAAAAATTTAATACTGTAACTCAAAACATTAATACCAAAATAGCAGTTAAACCAATTAAGCATAAACAATAATCACATAATAAATACCATCCACATGCCACCAAGATTTATACATGGAAAAATCGGTAAAGGGAAAAACCACGGTGGGAAGCCTACCCATAGTCAAATAATACTTTTGCAGTAAGTATGTGAATTACAATTGAGGGGCCTGCACTTGCAGGAAGGCCAAAATCCTAGAGTGCATTGCTCATCACAAAAGGAATCTCACTGATTACATACAAATCCAGACTACAATCTGGAGAAGTGTTGAACTGTGAAAGATAGCATCTCCTATGCCTGAGTACAGTTCTGGTTAAGCTCAATACCAGAGGACTAAATCCTCTTACATAAACCCAATTCGATCTCCAATGATTGACCAAATCCTCTACCTAAATGGTATTAAATTATTCATACATTACATATCCATTTCCAATTCCTATATCTCTACCATATGATCTACAATGAGATCTTACATCTATATATACAAACCCTCAACCATAAACAATCAGGTCAACCAATAGATAATAAACCAATTACATAATTACAAACCATGTTGGCCTTAGACCAAACAAATAATATCCAACATATAAGACATCTTGGAAACATAGGTCCAATCCACATGTTACATTAAAGCCGGTCCATAACCTAGATCAACCGAGACTCAGTATAGGTCCACACGCTACAACAATGATCTCCATCTGCCAAGTCTCAAACATGATCATCAACAACATCCTGAAACTCCACTCGAAGCTGCACCAACACCACTTATGTAATTTATCAAGGATCTTCATCAAAATATCTGTCGGTGAAATCCTCACCGGAACCAGAAACCAAGCTTCTAAGAAAATAGGATAGCATCTGATCACTAGACCAAAACCAAATTACTGAATGTGAACATGAGTATCATGATTAAGACAATTCCATAACCAAAATATATCAGAGCCTACGGGATCATGCCGGATCCAAATCAACCATAAACCACTCAACCTACTGGGAGCAGAAGGGTGTCAGTAAAGCATCCAAACGGCTAGTGTTGGCATCAATGACAAAACATCAATGCAACACATAATAAATTCCACCAAATGGCCAACAATACATGCATACACAAATATATACAAATTAAAAAGAACACATACACACCCACAAACATAGAGACAAACCATACATACATAGAAACAAACATCCAAATATTCATACCAACATATAACACACAAACATACATCAAAGCATATATATATATATATATATATATATATATATATATATATATATATATATATATATATATATATATATATATATATATATATATATATATATATATATATAGACAAATAAACATACATACAAACATCCACACCTATTAACATGCATTCCTATGCACACAAATGCATACATACATACCTGCACATATGTTAAAGTATTGGCTTCACTCTAGGGCCACAAAAAACAATATAACCTTCATGAAGAGAAAACAATATTGAATTAGAAAATTAAATGATTTGATATGATAAATAATATACAAGAGAATTTCTTATAAAGAAAAAGGCGAGAGAGGTGAGAGCACAAAATAATGACATGTATCTCAATAAGATGTGAGGGTAGGTAAAATCTGACTACCACACTACAAATATCAATGCACATGAAATATTAAATGCAAGCCTAAAATGATAATTTCCTAAGTAAACTTAAGCATGAGTAAATATTATTTACTCCAAAATCCCCCCTTAAGTGTAACTTAGAGAGTTGATTATTATGCAATATGGGTAAGATGCAAGATGCAAGATGGGTCCCAACTACAAAACTATTTTAGTTACCCATGTACAGTGCAAATTCAATGTAAAAAAATGCAATCTCTCACAAATGGAGAAAAGGATAAAACCATGTGGGAGAAAAATCCTCTCCAAAAGAGAGAAAAGAAACAAGATGAAGCAAGTACAAATGCAGGAATGCTTTCCATTCTAGATAGGAATTAGTAGGAAGTGGAATCAAAATGTAGGATGATGATATCTCTAAAATATGTTCATATGTCACCAAGTCCTTGGATAATGAAGATGCTACAAACCAAGAAGGTAGATGCCCAACTACAATAGAAGGTGACAAACAAGGAACCAATGGAAATTGATTTTGAACAATCTCCAAAAAACAATGATGAAGAGACAATAGTTGTATCATGACTATCATAAAATATGAGAGATAAACCCTCAAGTGTGTCCTCAAAGATAGTGATAATGATGTTGATTGAATGAATGGTGGAAGTCTCAAATGACTTTGGATAAGGAGTCAATGAAAGTGAAGACTAATCAATTATCTCTGATAAAGAATTAGGAACCTCTGAAGCAACTACACCCTCATCTAAAGTTTCAAAAACCTCCAAAGGATCACAAACATGGATTATCTTCTCTGAAGAATGATGAAGAACATTATAATCGAAAATAGGATCATCAAAGAATGCTTGAGTATCATGATTTCCATATAACTCCCAAATGTGAGTTCAAGAGCACGAGGACACTCAAAATGAATAAGTGACTTCAAAATGTTATCATCTACATGATAAAAAATAACTATAAAGACTTCATCCCAATAGCCTATACCAAGAAAAGAAACAAGAATATACAAATATGGCAATAAATGAAGCTCGCTAAGATGAGTGATCATGAAATCGCTTCATTTCCTGTAGGCCCCCCTCAAATAGAAACCCATTTTCAACTATAATTATTCTTCAAAAAATGAAATCCTCAAAGATAAAGCCACCACATAATGAAAATGAAGACTTTCCAAAAATTGATAATATATCCTACGAGGCTAAACTTGATTGACTATTAAAATGGTGGGAAATAGATAGCGATAGTGGGTGCCCATTGTTGGAAGTGGATTCACTCTGAGAGGGGGTGGGGGTGTGAATCATAGTGATACATTTTTAAACTTTTGACTTGAATGCACAATTACACTTTTAACCTTGAACCAATATGAGAGATTTGTTTATGCAAGTGAATAACACTAACAACTCATATTAAAAGCATCATGTAACATTGTTCCATTAATGTATGAACAATCTTGTTTATGCTTTTGAAACAAAACTTCAACTTTGCACAATGCAAGTTTTGAAATGCTTTATGGAAGATTTTTATAATAAGATTTAAATAATTCAGCATTGCAGATTTGAACAATTCAACTTTGCATGACAGACTTGAACACTTTAAAATATGAACCCTTTTTTAACAAACTTAAAAGTATCAGAGCATTGACTGAATGAACACATTAACATGTAACAGAATGAGAGACAAATAACATCACATAACACAAAGATTTCCTGAGTGGAAAAACCCTCATGGGGTATAAAAAACCACTCGCTAAAATTTCCTTTTCATTGACCAAAGAACACCAACTCTATAAAAATGGTGGAGCAACAACTCAACCTTTTGAGTGGAAAAACCCTCATGGGGTATAAAAAACCACTCGCTAAAATTTCCTTTTCATTGACCAAAGAACACCAACTCTATAACAATGGTGGAGCAACAACTCAACACCTTTTCTGAAATACCAATTTCATAGGAGCACCAACCCCTCAAATTACAAAGTCACTATCTAAGTTTGTAGTCAGTAATGACCTTACACCTACATCAAACTTGCAGTCCTAAAATCATTAATGAGGACAAAAAACAAATATGATTTTCAATGTTGCCAATTACAATATGTACTGCATATAACAGTTGTTAGCAATTGACACTCATCTAGTGGTTTCAGGTGGTTTCCAGTGGCTGATTATTGGTTTAAGGTTGTCATTGATGGAAAATATTCATAGAGATTCTATCCGGTGGTCATAATTCTTCTTATCTAGAAGCAGGTGTTAACCGACATTTCAAGAAGAACATAACATTTTTGGGTCCAGAAGCTTTCCGGTGATTGCGGTATAGTGAATCGTGTTTCTGTTGATTGGGTCGACATAGACACATCATTTTTCTATTATTTTGGTGGTCCACATTTATCTTTTTGGATTTGGTCAAGCCAACATGAGACTACACGTTACACTAGCAGGATGACATGATGTATGATCTATTTTGAGATTACTGATATATAAGTTTGGTGTGGATGATCCTTTTGAGGAATGATCTGATTGCATGCTAAGGAGTGGTGATCAAGAATCCATTTTGGCATAGTTTCATGTGCGCATCCTTGATCCATTAGCTAACTGAGACAAAGAATAGGGTAGAACAAAGCAGATCAGCAGAAAGGAGTCAGTTTGTGTATTTAGCATTTAATCAGAACTCAACCAAGCATAGGAGATGCTATTTCAAAGATCATTTACTGTAATTCATCATTGTAACTAATTTTTAAGTCAGTGAGACTTCCCTGAGGGTTGTAGCCTTTCGGGTTATTGTATTTGAGCAATGATTTGTGGGAAGTGTGCCTGAATGCATGTACATTCCCATATTGTAATATTGTTTTTGTACTGGCCATAGTGGAATAATATTGTGGGTTCAAATCGTATCGTGGTTTTTCCCAATTGGGTTTCCACGTAAAAATCTGATGTTATGATCTTGTTGGTGCCCAAAACCACAGATTGGGAAAATAAGAGACTACCAACCCTCTTTCTATTTCCATAATAGGCCTTGGCCAACGAACGGGAATGGTCGAAGACCAAATTCCCTTGCACTTTAGGCTTCACTAGACCTGGGTGGGTGTACCCCAATCTCCAAGCACATAGAGATTGCTTCTTTATAGTAAATTTAAACTTGAGGATAAATTTTCAACAAGAACGACAATTTACCTAAAACTTTTATTGAAACTTATGTGCTTAAAGAATGTTTATTACTGAATGCTTGTAAACAAAATGCTGAGAAAAATGTATACTGAAAAAAGAAATAGCTTCAAGACTGTTTAGTAATTATGAACAGGGCAGAGATCACAAGAATTCAAAGATGCTTCTCAGTTAAGGACCTTAAACATATATTAGAATTGTTCCAGAAATCAACACTAGACAAGTGGCTTCATCCAACAATTAGTGTATTACTTATGGACATAAATCTTGATCAGACCCTAGAGACAGTTTTAAAACTATCGCTGAAATGGTTTCATTAAGTGTTGTGAGAACAGTAAAAAGTTAATTTTATATTCAATCACAACAGCTTGTGATGTCACATTACAACAAAACTTTATAAAATTTATCTAGGGGACTCAAACAATAATCAACATGAAAAAATAACACAATGATCAAGGAATTAGAAACAACAAGCTTTATATATTGATCTTGAAAAAACAATACTGAATACATAAGCTGCACTCACATAGATTACATGATTTCTCAAATACTTTTCATTCTCATTTACCCTTTTGTAACATAAGACTAACAATCCCTTGGACCTTTTTTTAAAACTGTATATGATTGTGATCCTCCTCTTTTTTGATACAAAATGACTCAATACAAATACATATGCCAAGGGACACAAATGAAAGGACACACCCTTTCATTATCCTAGACAAATAACTAAACAACAACTAAACAACCTAACTAAAACATCAATTACATTACAAACATAAAAATAAACAATAAACTAAGACTTTCGGTCCAACTGTTGTTCGTACTTTTGAATGTGCTGCAAATAGCCCACATATTTGTAAGTTGTAGCATTGAATATTGCATCCTTGGCTGCATTCTCGATCACGTATAAGTTCTCAAACTGATTGGTTGTGTCATTCATATCAAGAATGTCCTTCTTGGAAATGACTTGGGCTGCACTAAGGAAAGACTTACACTCAGAAAGCCATACAGTCTTATCCTTAATTACACCTGCATCGTCCACCAAACCGGGAACCCCATGTTGAACAATTTGCTGGCACTCATCAAATTCAGATTTCAACTCCTTTGTAAATTCATCATGTGGGACAAGCAAACCCTGAACCTTTTTATTTACCATTTCCCTAGTCGATGCATCTTGTAATAGTAGGTTGAGTCTATCTTGAATTTTGGTGTTAGAAACCATATCGTCCATGTTCATTTGATATACACCCCAGAATTCGTCCAATGCCTTCTCCACGTTATCATATCTTTTACTAATCAATACACAAGCAGTATCATCCCTGATGCTCTTCATCTCCTTCTTCAACTTAGTGTGCTCGTAAGCTAATTTTTCAAACTTCTTCTTATAGTGGCTTCCTGAATCAGTAATCTGAGGGATTGGATGCCCACTCCTCTTAAGGGTTTCCTCATATAAGGCCTTATATTTATTTTTCTTTGCTATCTCATGTTTCATTTGAGCTTTATTGAATTTTGAGATATCAATACCTATGTAAGCAGTGACCATAGGATCTACCTCTCCAACTTTCAGGGTCATCATATGACCAAAGGCTTTATCCACATCTATGATTTTTTGCCTTTTATTCAGGGGGTACAATGCCCATAACAACATTGCATGTTCATCTCGATCATATCTTGATCCAATGAATATATCACTAACACCTTGGACATCCAACTTGAAGTCCTTAATGTCTGCATGTAATAGACTATCAAAAATAAATGACAAACTCAAATCCCACCCTGGGAAAAGAATACTACCTGCTTCCACTAGCAACTGCCTCCCTCTCTGTGGGATCATTGTCTCCACTTCTGCATCAATATCAGCCTTAAGCTTCTGCAACATTTCCTCCTCACTCTTTGGTGTGATATTAGGCATTTCTTCCCTCAACTTCTTCCCTTTGTAGTGGTATAAGAAAGACTTAAGCTCTTTAGACTTGATTAATTGATCATTTGAAACAAACAAAGTGTTCTTTGTCATCCTTTCATCATTTTTTCAGCATTTAGTGCAATGAGGATTTTATCCTGTGCTTCTGGATCCTTCTCTTTCTCAGGTGCATAGAGCTTGGAAACTACTTCGTTCTCCCCTGAATCACTTTGAGCTGGCTCTCCCTCAATGTTTTCTAATCTCTGTCTTTTCTCCTCCATTTTCTTCTCCAAGGTCTTCATAACCTCTGCAAGCTCCTCCACTTCCTTATTTTTACACATGGCCTCAAATTCATCCTCTTGATGAAGGTAATATCCCAACCCTTGTCTCTTCCTGCACATGTGGATGTAGCCTTGAGGATCATAATTCGTTCTGGATGTGTGTTGGAAAAGGTTGTGCTCATCCACCATCTTCCTGTCAATAGCCTCGTATGCTCTAGTAGATACAATTTTGAAATCCTCAAAATGAAGTGTGCCACGGAGAAAGGCTTTCTTATGTGCACCTCCGAAATGTTTGGCAATAGAGACACTTAATTGCCTTACAATTTCCAAAAAAACAATCCCGTCCGGTGCAGGCTTCGGTAGCACATAGGGGTAACCTTCAAATCCATATCACCAAACAAAGGTGAAATTTTGGCATGAGTACAAATCACCCGAATTGTGATTAACCTTTGAATTTTTGTGCTCATGAGGCCTAAGAAACCTCTTTAAATCCTCAGAAAATGATCTCTACAGAGGCTCACCAAAGAGAAAGAAAATTGGCTTAACAAAGAATTCTTCAAATTTGATGTAATGGGAATTTACATATCTGTAATCCCAGAGAGAAACCCATAACTAAACTGGTTGATCCTATCCATTCTTCCCAACTGTATTTACATTCAAACCCCCTGGCCATAACCCTCTCAATCTCCCATAAAATAAAACAATGTGCATTAACAACAAATAATGCTTGAAGTGCTTATCTGGATTTTCTTTCAAGTTCAGGAGGCCTTCATGAAGTCTATCCACCAGGTATGAAGCAAAATCAAAAGCTCTAGGCTCATGTATCTAAATATTTGCTGCTAAAACTAGCAGTCCCAAGTTTGCTACATTAGGAGCTTCAACTCCTCCAACCTGACCACACGCCATATATGTATACCATAAATATTTCTTGAAAATGGTCATATCATAAGGAGGACCATCCTCCTCTGTTAGCCTCCCCCTCTCTACTTTGTGGATAGTGAGGTTCCAACCCTGGTATGTAGTATCAATTTTTTTGTATTCCTCTTCCAAATCCATAAAAGATAAGGGCACATTCGCCTCAAGATCCACCGCAAAACCTCTTGAATTGTGGCTACTGCAAAGTGAACTAAAACGGTCCCGTCAGGCAACAAAATGCACCGCTTGTTTGTATCATAATGTCTTACCAGGAGCTTCAATAAATCAATATTTACAAAGACATTAGGTACCATGAGTTTACCTAAACCAGTCTTCCACGGGTTTGAAATCAGCATGGGCTCATCCCTGCGGCAGTAATGTAAAGGAAATAGCTCATGCCCTCACACTGTTGTCCATACATCTCCAATTTATTTGTGTTTGTCTTCCAACTGGTCGCGAATAGGAAAATCCACCTTAGTTCTGCATGACCTAGCTCTTGGAGAGCCCATCTAATCTATCATGTCTTGATTTAATTTCCTTCGAGCCTCACTGACTTCACCCTTTGATTTTTTTGACGTGCTACTAGATATTTTAACGACCTTCCACTTCCCTTTTGAGCTTGACCCTTCGATCTCTGCAAATTCTTTTCTCTATGCTCAGAAACTCAAAATATTTCTCAATGAACACCTAATAACTTCAACAATAACTTTGTGTGAAATGTCGTTGTGCAATACCAACTATATATCCCCATGGAGTCTAATATTGCACTTAATTACTACAATCTTGATGGATTTGCTTCATGTGGCATCAGACCTACCCAATGGATGCATTTAATGGAAGCCATCTTGTTATTTTTTCGCATCAAGACCTTCAACGACTAATCGGAGAGACTTTTCTTGATGATTCAATTGTTTGGCACCGTTTGTTATGACTTTATTGCTTCTTACCTTCTGATTATCCCAACTGACTCATTGGGTCTCGGGATAGCAATTTTTCTCCTATCCTGATGGTTCATTTTATCTTGATGGATGCTCCTTCAGTTTAGGCTTTGCTTTTGTTTTCACAATCCATCAGTATAACTCTCCCCGATACACCCGCCTTTGGGTTTTTTTTTTTACTTAACCCATTGGGTATTGGCATAGTTCATTTTATGTCCTTCCGCTGCCTCGATGACCTCAACATTTTGATCCGCATTCTAACTAAGCTTCCTGCGTTTTCGGCATAACTCACCCCAAAGAACTCTTTGCAACTCAGCATCCACTGTAACCATCCTATCAGGATTCACCATAGCATAAAATTTCTCCTCCCGATGTCCTGATGAGTCTCAACTTCATGTTACTTTATCAGTATAATTCACACCGATATCCCCGCATATGCTTTTATCTTCATCGGGGGTCGGAATAGCCTTTTTCTATTCCTCCCGAAGTCCTGATGTTACTCCAATGCACTTTTATGCTTTATACCCCCAAGTCTTCTTTATCGGTATAGGTAATACCGATGGTTCCACCTTTTGATTCTCCATGTCATCGGGGATCGGCCTAACTATTTTTGCACTATCCCACTATGGTCTTTTTCTTCGATGGACCTGCCTTCAGTTCCCTTCAGTCATTGGGTATCGAGATAGAGTTTTTTCATTATTTTTGATCTCCCAATGCTATAAGTCCATGATCTGCACTGCCTTTTCATCATTACAAGTTACACCGATAGCCTCATAGGTCATCGATATAGCAATTTTTACACTTTTCCGATAAGCCGATACATGCCGATAGAAAAACACCCTCCTTCTACCTCATCAGAACAAGCTAGTCCGATGGTATGACTTCTCCAAGAGTGCGCACCATGCTGAATATTTTTGAAGTGCTCCAATGAATCTGCCTTCTGATTTATCAGTATATGTCATGCTGATAATCCTTCTTTTGCTTGCCAATGCTGTTTCATCAGGACTACTTATGCCGATAATTAAAATTTTGCAGTTTTGAAAAAATGAGCCATCCACCACGAATAATAGTGATCCCAGCTATCCCACAGGGTCTGATACATACTGATAAATAACCTTAGATTATACCACAATGATTTCTCCACTGATAAATTCTCCCATACTAGATTCCTTGTGCAGTCTATACTTAGTGCATGCCCTTAGTGTGCCCAAGTGATACCTTGACATTCCTAAAATAGCTGATCCTTAGAGAACTTTACTCATGCTAATAAGGTTCTTGCACATGCAAACCCACAGTAAATGCTCTCATAATAGGACATAAAATTTTGCAAAAATGTGTGCTAACAATGGCTCTTTCTAGGGATGTATGTTCTTTCAAAGGACATAGCAAAATCCCAGCTATCTTTGGAAAGCAGACCAAAAAAGAAAAAAACAAAACAAAATAGAAAGCAAAAGAAACTAAAATATGTATGATACAAAAATACTCCCTGCTCATCAAGAGAAGAAATGCTTGAGATACTGAGCGTGAACTGGGAATTCCTGCACCTGACCATTAGTATCCTGCAAGTAATAAGAGTTTTCTCCACTTTTTTTTGAAAAAATGAAAGGTCGTAGCCAAAGCGCATCAAACTTTCCATTCTTCCCTTTATCACAATCCTTGGCATTCCATTTTAACACGCATTCTCCTTCCTCAAATGACCTATCACATGCTTTCTTATCATGTAAAGCCTCTACCATTTGCTGTCTTTGCAGATTTCTTTCTTGAGCTCTTTTCTACATTCATCCAACTCAGCCAACGCCATCAATCTATCCCCTATAAAGTTTACTTCTTCTGAAAATTCCTCTATAACAAATTTTTAAACTGGGAGCAAATTATTCAAAGGTAATCGAGCTTCTTTTCCATATACAAGCTCATATGGAGCAAATCCTGTGGACTTCTTAACTATCACTCTGTTAGCCCATACTGCTTAGACCAATTTTGAATCCCAAGCCTTCTTATTATTACCCAACATCCTTTTGATAATCTTCAACAAGTTTTTATTGCTGGATTCTGCTTGTCCATTTCCTTGGGGATGATAGGGTGATGAATAGGACAAAGTGATGCCATAATTTTCACTTAAATCAAAGAGCTCATTGGATCTGAAACACATCCCATTATCTATCACAATCTTTTGAGGTACCCCAAATCTAGTCAGAATGTTTTCCAAAAGAAACTTTATCACAACTTTGTTGGTAGCCTGTCTTGTGGGAATGGCTTTGACCCACTTAGTAAAATAATCAGTAGCCACCAAAATCCATTTATGCCCACCACTAGATTTGTTTTCTATCTCTCCTATGAAGTCAATACCCCACATCTGGAATGGTTCCTCTGTATGCATGGGTCTGAGAGGAATGGCTCCATTATACTTGAGATTCCTTGAAAACTTTTGACAAGCCTCACATTTTCTGATATAAGTATGACAATCCTTGAAAACTTGAGGCCAATAATAATTGGTATTAAGAATTTTATGAGCAGTGGTTTTAGCTAAGAAGTGGCCTCCACATTCACCTTCATGTAAATCTTTTAAAACAACAGATGCTTGACACTCATCTAGACACAATAAAAGAACACCATCTCTATTTTTCCAGTATAGGTATCCATTAAGTAATACATACTTAGATGTTTGAAGCTTTAAAGTTCTCTTCTAACTATCATTTAAGTTATCCAGACATTTCATGTATTTCAAGTAATATACAATATTTGTATACCAGGGACACCTCTCAATGTTAATTTGTACATCTTCCAACTCTACCCGATTTACTTGTGCTGCTTCAAGATTGGATTTTGCCATCAATTTTGCCAGACCGTGACCTCTTACCAACTTTGTGATTTGTAGATCAATATTGAATTCTTGGATCTAGTTTATCCATCTGCATCTCCTTCCAGTAGTTTCTAATTGTCTAAAGATGTCTTTAACAGTAGCATTTGGTACATAGGCAATAACGGTGGCACCAACTAGATAGGGTCTAAAAGATTTCACAGCTTTCACAAGAGCATAGGCTTGTTTTTCATTTAAAGCATAATTCAATTCGGATGCTTGCAATGTTTTTCTAAGAAATTCCACTGGTTGTTCATGACCCTCATCATTCTTTTGTAACATGACATCAACAATAGTACGGAATGAGGCGAATGAAAAGACTTGAAAAGGTTTAGAGAAATTAGGTGATTTTAATACAGGGGCTTCCTTGATGGCTCTTTTGATATTTACAAAAGGCTTCAAGAGCTTCATTAGCCCATTTTATTTCAGCACCCTTTTTCAACATTTTAGCAATAGGCTTTATGATTTCAGAGAAATTTGAAACAAATCTTTTTACAAAGTTTTGACCAAAAAAAGATTGAATTGCTTTAACAGTTTTTGGGATTTGAATTTTATCAATAGTAGCAATCCTTTCTGGATCAATTCTCACACCATCTTTTGAAACAATATGACCTAACAATTTTCCTTCAGTAACCCCAGAATGACATTTTTTAGGATTCAAATATATGCCATATTCTAGTGCTCTAATAAAAATCTTTCCTAGATCATCACAATAATTTTCTGCCTTTTTAGAATAAGCAGTCATATCATCCTGGTACACTGCCAAGATATAATCAATCATACCCTCAAAGGCCATGTCCATAGCCCTCTAGAATCTAGCTCTTGCATTTGTCAGTCCAAAAGGCATCCTAGCATAGACAAAGGTACCCCAAGGTGTAGTGAAAGCAGTTTTGAACTTTTTTGCTTCCCTAACCTTGACTTGATTATAGCCCGAGAAGCCATCCATCATAGATAACAACTCATTCCCTACGACTTTTTGCAAAAGAGCCTCCATGTTAGGTAAAGCATAGTTATCTTTCAAGGATGAAATATTTAAATTTCTGAAATCCACACACAGTCTGATGTCACCATTCTTTTTTCTGACCGGGACCGAATTGGATACCCATGTTGAGTGCCTTATAGGCTCAATAATACCAACATTCCTCATTTTCATCAGCTCCTCCTTTATCTTAGGAGCCAAAGTAGGGTTTATCGGCCTTTGTTTTTGTCTAAAAGGTTTTGCATCAGGCTTCAAAGGTATCTCATGCTGGAACAAATCTTCCCTGTATGCTTTAAGGTCATCGTATGACCAAGTGAAGATGTGCCTATACTTGCTTAGCAGATTAATCAATTTTGTTCTGATTTTTGGTGTGAGATTTTTTCCAATATACACTTCTCTTGGGTTGCTTTCACTTCCCAAGTTTTATTTTTCAACATCCTCACATCCTCCTGAATTAGGTCTAAAATTCACTACATCTTTATCATCAAACATTCTTTCAAGCTCTATCAATCCTTTTGGAATTTTATTTGTTTTTAGATGCAATACCTCTTGCCCAAGTACAGTTGCTTTGCCATCCTTATCCTTCACAAGTCCATTCCAATCAATCCATTGGTGCTCATATTTATCTTCACAAAATAATAATTTCAGCAAATCCTTGTCATTATCAAAAACTTGCCAACTTTTTACATTGTCAGGCACTGACGGTTTGGTCTTGATTTCTACTTGGGTAATATCATCCAAAGGGATGTCATTATGCTTGATAGACAAGTTAGCCATGAATTCTGCCCAAATATTATTTGATCTTTTAGTCCAATTGATGGAGAAAGCATCAAATAGTTCAATGCAATACCAAACTTTGTTCCTGTAGTTTCTTAATTTTTCATTTTTTGCAGCAAATTTGCCTCTAACTTGTGAAATGGCTAATTCTGAATCACCACAAACCATTAGTAACTTAATGCCATGTTTATTTGCTAGTTTAAGTCCTAATAAGAGGGCCTCATATTCAACAACATTATTAGTACACTCAAAAGTTAACAAGAAAGAATATTTAAAAAAAAATTCATTAGGTGAAATAAGTACAACTCCTGCTCTGTTTCCTTCCTTACTGCATGCATCGTCAAAGTATAATTTCCAAATTAAATTTTCATTTTGTTTAACTGTTTGTGTAACTTTATTGATCTCTAAAGGTTTAGAAATACTTACCTGAAAGTTGTCCATATCAGAATGGCAAAAGCAAGTCACTTCATCAGGGTCAACCTCTTCTATGAGGTATGGAGATCTTGGTTCTCTATTTATCCTCACTGTTGTCCCTTCTACTAGAATAGTAGCATATGATAGATTGAGCTAAATGTGACCACCCACCAAATTTGACCATTGCCTGGACAACAACATTCTGTAGTTTGCAGGAACTTGCACCACTGTGATATCTGTCTTATATGTGGTATGTGGGCGAGCTGGAAACCTTAACTCTACGTCTTTCATGATACCCACCATAGGTACAAACCTATTTTCCATATCATAACACTTACCATAAGGTGTGTCAACATGCATCCTGAGCTCTCTCATGACACCTTCAAGCATGATGTTCACTGCTGCCCCTGAATCTATCATACAGTTTTTGACCATTTTATTGTTAATTAACAATGTCAAATAGAATGGATCAACTTGTGTGAGGTTTTTTGTGATAGATGTGCCTAAGTAAATCATTGGAGGATCCTCTTTTAACTTAGAAGTGTCTTTACATAGATCACCAACATTTGATATAATTTTCAAGGTCTCATCCTTATATTCTGGAAATTTCATCACTTCAAGAAAGGGCATATAAATTTTTAACCGAGACAACACTTGAGACATAAAAGTTCCACAGTTTGAAGAAGGCTTACTGATTTGTTTTTCCTCCATTGGCTTGACGAGCTTTCACATTTTAATTTGTTTAGTCTTTTCTGGCTCTGTCCCTTTTTTGGCACCTGCATCCTTGCCCTTGGCTACGTTATTTTTTGTCCCACCAGATTTTGTGACTTTGGCAAAAATACCTGCTAGCTTGCCCTGCTCATTATCGACATTCCTATTCCTTAGTTGATAATTTCTTTTCACTTGTTCTACAACTGAAATAGTGAAAGCTTTCTTTTCTTCTTCAGTCAAGTTTCTCAAAGAATGCACTGCTTCCTCTTGAAACAATTTTCTCAAAGAAGAGATATCTTCATCATCATTAGAAAAAACCTGTTGTATGCTATATTCCAAATTCTCTCTTCTTTGATGCACATCAGAATATTCTTCTTGTTCAGATAAATCCTCATTTCTTCCCCAATATGGATCAGACGAAAGGGCATTCACAGTTGGTTCATAATCCTCATTTTTATCTTCCTCTTCTATCAAGCCTTCAACAATCATACACTGTTCTGCAACATGAGGCAAATTACATACATCACACCGTGGATACTCATCTACAAAGTTTGTGGTTTTCTTTAATGGATCAGGAGTCTCTTTGTTTATGTTAGGTTTTACTGGCTTTCCATCCTTCCAATTTGTGTTATATGGCATGTCATGCAACCTTGGCCTATTGTAATTTATTTTCTTATTGTTTCTATATGGTGACCTTTCATTAGGATTTTGCTTACCCTTTAGGTCTTTAAGCATCTCCATGATCCGAGTAAGATCATCTTTCTTGGGAACCCTGGAGTTGTACAACTTTGGATCATCTCTCTTAGCAACCTTCCCAGCCACCTTCCTATTATTTTCAATAGTAGTAGTTGTCTTGAATGCTTGCTGTAAGGTATCAGGTCTATGAGACAAAATCTCATAATGGTTTTTGTTGTCAAAAGAACTCAAATAAAAGTTAATCAGAAATGAATCAATAGGTCTGACATCTCTAGGTATTCTATTTAATACTTTGTTAAATTCAGCAACTGATTCATTTTTATTATTCCTTATACTTTTTAATTCATGGGATGCAAATGAAGGATCATTGTGATCTCCAAATTCTTCCAAGAACAATGATACAAATTCCTACTAGCTGCAAATACATCTATGAGGAAGGCTTCTATACCATTCTCCTGCATCCTCTGTCAAAGATTGAACAAACAATTTCATGAATACATCTTCATGAGGAACCTCAAATTCTTCAATGATATTTTTTACATTAGCTACATGTTGTTCTGCCGAATCAATTCCATTTCTTGAGAATTTAGGGATTGCTACTTAAATCATTAGTGATCTGATTTGGATAACCAACAATGCCAGTGAAATCCAACTGTCTGTATCTTTCAATGATCAGAGGTTGTCTGCCAACATGATGATTGTTTTGATTGTTCATACTTCCTCTATTGAATCCACCATTGTTGCCATAATTACCATTGTTCCCATTGTTTCCACCACTACTATTATTGCCATTATTATTGTTCCTACCTCCACCATTGCCACTTCCATAATTGCCATTGTTACCTCTATTGTGTCCATTATTTTGATTGCTGCCATACCCATTATTTACTACATGGTTACCCCTATTTGTGTTATTCCAATTCCCATAATTTCCATTCCTTCTTCCATCCTCCCGCCTTTCTTCACTTTGATCCCTATGCACATCCCTCCATATTCTACTCTCATTTACCAATGGGTTATCATAAGTTACAAAAGGCTGGTCTATTCTTTTCATATGAGGGGGACTATACTTTGGAACCACTTGTCTACTTGTCTTACCCCTCTCTTCTTCTACTTTGTTTGTCTTGGGGCTTGAAATATTATTTCTCTCTATTCTGAGTTTCTGCAACACCCAATCTGGTTGCCTTTTAAGTACCCTTTCCATCTTGGCATCATCTGCGTTCATATCAGCCATTCTTAGAATAAGCACATCCCACTATTTTGCTTCCTTTGATCTCATCATGGCTATGTCTAGTATCTTTTGCATTTATTTTGTAAAAAGGATTTTCCTCTCTATTCTCAGATTTGCTAGCAGATGAAGAATCTTCCTCCCTACTAGGAAATCTCTTATATCCTTCAATCACCATGTTTGATTTCTTCTCTTTGTTCCTTTTCTTGGGACTCAATTGAACAAGATCTTCTTTTCCTTTGTGCAGAGACCTCCTCCCCTGCATCAATTTTATTGATAGATGTCTAGGGGTTTCTCTTATTTTCTCAAAATAACAACTATTATTCATCTATTGAAATGTAGAGTCGCCACCTTCTAAGAGGAAAATATTACCAACTTAAATGATCTTCTGGAATCCTCCCTCCAGTAGAGTCTAAAACAAACTACCAGAGATTCTGAAAACTTTGTATAAAAACTCCCCAGCAGAGTCGCCAATATGTTGGTGCCCAAAACCATAGATTGGGAAAACAAGAGACTGCCAACCATCTTTCTATTTCCAAAATCATCCCTGGCCAACAAACGGGAATGATCGAAGACCAAATTCCCCTGCACTCTAAGCTTCACTAGACCTGGGCAGGTCTACCCCAATCTCCAAACACATAGAGATTGCTTCTTTATAGTGAATTTAAACTTGAAGATAAATGTTTAACAGGAACGGAAATTTTCCTGAAAATTTTATTGAAACTTATGTGCTTTAAGAATGTTTATTACTGAATGCTTGTAAACAAAATGTTGAGAAAAATTTATACTAAAAAAAGAAACAGCTTCAGGACTGATTAGTAATTATGAACATGGCAGAGATCACAATAATTCAAAGATGCTTCTCAGTTAAGGACCTTAAACATATATCAGAATTGTTCCAGAATTCAACACTAGACCGGTGCCTTCATCCAATAATTAGTGTATTACTTATGGACATAAATATTGATCAGACCCTAGAGACAATTTTAAAACTACTACTGAAATGGTTTCATTAAGTGTTGTGAGAACAGTAAAAACTTAATTTTATATTCAATCACAACAACTTGTGATGTTAAGATTTATCTAGGGGACTTAAACAATCATCAACATGAAAAAATAACACAATGATCAAGGAATTAGAACAACAAGTTTTATGTATTGATCCTGAAAAAACAATACCGAATACATAAGCTGCACTCACAGAGATTATATGATTTCTCAAAGACTTTTCATTCTCATTTACCCTTCTGTAACATAAGACTAATAGTCCATTGGTACTTTTTTTAAAATTGTAGATGGTTGTGATCCTCTTCTTTTTTGATACAAAATGACTCAATACAAAAACATATGCCAAGGGACACGAATGAAAGGACAAACCCTTTCATTATCCTAGACAACTAACTGAACAACAACTAAACAACCTAACTAAAACATCAATTACATTACAAACATAAAACTAAACAATAAACTAAGACTTTCGGTCCAGTTGCTATCCGCACTTCTGAATGTGCTGCAAATAGTCCGCATCTTTGTAAGTTGTAGTGTTGAATATTGCATCCCTGGCTGTGTTTTTGATCACGTAGAAGTTCTCTAATTGATCGGTTGTGTCATTCATATAAAGAATATCCACCTTGGCAACAACTTGGGCTGCACTAAGTAAAGATTTACACTAAGAAAGCCATATTGTCTTATCCTTAATTACACCTGCATCGTCCAGCAAACCGGGAACCCCATGCTGAACAATTTGCTGGCACTCGTTAAATTCAGATTTCAACTCCTTTGTAAATTCATCATGTGTGACAAGAAAACCCTGAACCTTTTTCTTTACCTTTTCCCTAGTCAATGCATCTTGTAACAACAGGTTGAGTCTATCTCAAATTCTGGTGTTAGAAACCATACTGTCCATGTTCATTTGATATACACTTTAGAATTCGTCCAATGCCTTCTCCATGTTATCGTATCTTTTACTCATCAATACACAAGCAATATCATCCTTGATTCTCTTCATCTCCTTCTTCAACTTAGTGTGCTCGTAAGCTAATTTTTCAAACTTCTTCTTATAGTGGCTTCCTGAATCAGTAATCTGAGGGATTGGATGCCCACTCCTCTTAAGGGTTTCCTCATATAAGGCCTTATATTTATTTTTCTCTGGTATCTCGTGTTTCATCTGAGCCTTATTGAATTTTGAGATATCAATACCTATTTCAGTAGTGACCATAGGATCTACCTCTCCAACTTTCAGGGTCATCATATGACCAAAGGCTTTATCCACATCTATGATTTTTTGCCTTTTATTCGGGGGGTACAATGCCCATAACAACATTGCATGTTCATCTGGATCACATCTTGATCCAATGAATATATCACTAACCCCTTGGACATCCAACTTGAAGTCCTTATTGTCTGCATGTAATAGACTATCAAAAATAAATGACGAACTCAAATCCCACCCTGGGAAAAGAATACTACCTGCTTCCACTAGCAACTGTCTCCCTCTCTGTGGGATCATTGTCTCCACTTTTGCATCAATATCAGCCTTAAGCTTCTGCAACATTTCCTCCTCACTCTCTGGTGTGACATTAGGCATTTCTTCCCTCAACTTCTTCCCTTTGTAGTGGTATAAGAAAGACAAACTGTTTAGACTTGATGAATTGTTCATTTGAAACAAACAAAGTGTTCTTTCATCCATTTTTGCATTTAGCACAACGAGGAGCTTATCCCAGTGCTTTTGGCTCCTTCTCTTTCTCAAGTGCATAGAGCTTGGAAACTAATTCGTTCTCCCCTGAATCACTTTGAGTTGGATCGCCCTCAATGTTTTCTAATCTCTGTCTTCTCTTCTTCATTTTCTTCTGCAAGGTCACCATAACCTCTGCAAGCTCCTCCACTTCCTTATTTTTACACATGGCCTCAAATTCATCCTCCTGATGAAGGTAATATCCCAACCCTTGTCTCTTCCCACACATGTGGATGTAGCCCTCAGGATCATAATTCGTTCTGGGTGTGTGCTGGAAAAGGTTGTACTCATCCATCAGCTTCCTATCAATAGCCTCGTATGCTCTAGTAGATACAATTTTGAAATCCTGGAAATAAAGTGTGCTAGGGAGAAAGGCTTGCTTGTGTGCACCTCCGAAATGTTTGGCATTAGAGACGCTTAATTGCCTTACAATTTCCAAAAAAACAATCCTATCTAGTGCAGGCTTCGGTAGCACATAGGGGTAACCTTCAAATCCATAACACCGAACAAAGGTGAAATTTTGGCATGAGTACCAATCACCCCAATTTTTATTAACCTTTGGATTTTTGTGCTCATGAGGCCTAAGAAACCTCTTTACATCCTCAGAAAAGGATCCCTGTAGAGGCTCACCAAAGAGCAAGAAAATTGGCTTAACAAAGAATTCTTCAAATTTGATGTAATGGGAATTTACATATCTGTAATCCCAGAGAGAAACCCATAACTGAAGTGGTTGATCCTGTCCATTCTTCCCAACTGTATTTACATTCAAATCCCCTGGCCATAACCCTCTCAATCTCCCATAAAATAAAACAATGTGCATTAACAACGAATAATGCTTGAAGTGTTTCTCTAGATTTTCTTTCAAGTTCAGGAAGCCTTCATGAAGTCTATCCACTATGTATGAAGCAAAATCAAAATCTCTAGGCTCATGTCTCTGAATATCTACTGCTAAAACCAATAGTCCCAAGTTTGCTACATTAGGAGCTTCAACTCCTCCAACCTGACCACATGCCATATATGTATACTGTAAATATTTCTTGAAAATGGTCATATCATAAGGAGGACCATCCTCCTCTATTAGCCTCCCCCTCTCTTCTTTGTGGATAGCGAGGTTCCAACCCTGGTATGTAGTATCCATTTTTTTGTATTCCTCTTCCAAATCCATAAAAGATAGGATCACATTTGCCTCAAGATCCACTGCAAAATCCTCCTGAATTGTGGCTACTGCAAAGTGAACTAAAATGGTCCTGTTGGGCAACAAAATGCACTGCTTGTTTGTATCATAATGTCTTACCAGGAGCTTCAATAAATCAATATTTACAAAGACATTAGGTACCATCAGTTTACCTAAACTAGTCCTCCACGGGTTCGAAATCGACATGGGCTCATCCTCGCGACAGTAATGGAAAAGAAACAACTCGTGCCCTCACACTATTGTCCATACATCTCCAATTTCTTTGTATGTGTCTTCCAGCTGGTCGTGAATAGGAAAATCCACCTTAGCTCTGTGTGACCTAGCTCTTTGAGAGCCTATCTGATCTATCATGTCTTGATTTAATTTCCTTCAATCCTCACTGACTTCACCCTTTGATTTTTTTGACGTGCTACTGGATATTTCAACGACCTTCTGCTTCCCTTTTGAGCTTGACCCTTCCATCTCTGCAAATTATTTGCTCTATGCTCAACAACTCATAATATTTCTCAATGAACACTTGATAACTTCTACAATAACTTTGTGTGAAATGTCATTGTGCAATACCGGCTATATATCCCCAAGGAGTCTAATCTTGCACTTAATTACTAAAATCTTGATGGATCTTCTTCGTGTGGCATCAGACCTACCCAATGGATGCATTTAATGGAAGCCATCTTGTTAGTTTTTCGCATCAAGACCTTCAATGGCTAATCGGCGAGAGTTTTCCCGATGATTCATTTGTTTGGCGCTGTTTGTTATGACTTTACTTCTTCTTACCTTCTGATCAGCACAATCTATCCCGACCGACTCACAGGTCTCGAGATAGCAATTTTTCTCCTATCCCGATGGTTCATTTTATCCCAATGGATACTCCTTCAGTTTCGGCTTTGCTTTTGTTTTCACGATCCATTGGTATAACTCTCCCCGATACACCCACCTTCGGGTTTTTTTTTTTTTTACTTAACCCATCGGGTATTGGCATAGTTAATTTTATGTTCCTCTGATGCCTCAATGACCTCAACATTTCAATCCGCATTCTGACTAAGCTTCCTGCTTTATCAACATAAATCACCCTGAAGAACTCCTTGCAACTCACCATCCACCGTAATCATCCTATCAAGATTTAGCATAGCATAAAACTTCTCCTCTCGATGTCCCGATGAGTCTCAACTTCATGTTACTTTATCGATATAATTCACACCGATATCCCTACATACGCTTTTATCTTCATTGGGGGTCGGAATAGCCTTTTTCTATTCCTCCCAAAGTCTCGATGTTACTCTGATGCGCTTTTATGCTTTATACCTCCAAGTCTTCTTTATCGGTATAGGTAATATTGATGGTTCCACCTTCCGATTCTCCATGTCATCGGGGATCGGCTTAACTATTTTTGCACTATCCCGATATGGTCTTTTTCTCCAATGGACCCGCCTTCAATTCCCTTTAGTCATCGGGTATCAGGATAGATTTTTTTCATTATTTCTGATCTCCTGATGCTATAAGTCCATGATTTGCGTTGCCTTTTCATCATTACAAGTTACACCGATAGCCTCATAGGTTATCGGTATAGCAATTTTTACACTTTTCCGATAAGCCGATACATGCCGATAGAAAAACACCCTCCTTCTGCCTCATCAGAATAAGCTATCCTGATGGTATGACTTCTCCAAGAGTGCACACCATGATGAATATATTTTAAGTGCTCCAATGAATCTACCTTCTGATTTATCGGTATATGTCATGCTTATAATCCTTCTTTTGCTTGCAATGCTGTTTCATCGAGACTACTTATGCCGATAATTGAAATTTTGCAGTTTTGAAAAAATGAGCCATCGACCATGAATAATAGTGATCCCAGCTATCCCATAGGGTCTAATACATATTGATAAACAACCTTAGATTATACCATAATGATTTCTCCACTGATAAATTCTCCCATACTGGATTCCTTGTGCAGTCTATACTTAGTGCATGCCCTTAGTGTGCCCAAGTGATATCTTGACACTCCTGAAACAGTTGATCCTTAGAGAACTTTACTCGTGCTAATAAGGTTCCTGCACATGCAAACCCGCAATAAATGCTCTCATAATAGCACATAAAATTTTGCAAAAATGTGTACTAATAGATCTTATGGTTGTTTGTTTTATGTTTTTGCATTTCAGTTTGAAGTATTTGCTTCTGGTGGTTCATAAATAAGTTTGAAAATCTGATAACCGGTCGATCACTAATTCACCCCCCTCTCTGTCATCACTGATCTGGGAGAGATATGCAAAGAAGGAGACCAAAGAGGAAACCAAGAAGCCTAAGGTCGATCCAATTCCCTCCAAGGTCAAACCTAAGGAGACCAAGTCTGCTCCTACTCCGGTGGCACAATCTGCAGGATCTAGCCCATTCAAAAAAGGTGTGTTGAAGCAGAAACAAAATCCTAAAAGGACCTATGTTGTAGTATCTCTGGTAGCTTCTGAAACAAAATTTGATGAGGAAGTGAGAAAAGAAAAGAAGAAAGGTGAGTTTGTCAAAGTGGTGACGAAGCCAGAGTCCGGTGGATCCCAACAAAGCAAGAAGGCAAAATCAGATCCTGCCCCTACTGGAAGACCTAAGAGAGAAAGAAAGGTCAAAACTCAACCCGAGTTTGGTGTCAAACAAGGTAAATCTTAATATGTTTCCTCATTGACAACAAATCAATTGATTGATGAGATAATTGTAGATGGTGTTGGTATTATGGATATGTTGCATTAGTTTTGTCATTGATGTCAACACTTATCAACACTTATCCTTCTGGAGATCTTTGGCTATGTTCACCGGCAAGTTCAATGACTTATGCACAGTCACCAGTATTGGTTTCACCGATAGGTTATATTGTTCACCGACACTGAGGATGACTTGTTATCATCTAGAGATCACTTAGTTATGTCGAAGACATAGTTTGAACACTTGGTTTTGGTGATTTGGTTATTGGTCTAATCGGGTTGACATATTTGTTGTTACTGGTAAATTGGTCTAGGTTATGGACCAACATGAGTTATCTATTCCAGATTAGCATGACACATTATGAAGATGATTTAATCAATTGGTATTATTGATTGAGCCGACATGGTGCATCACATCTTGACTTACTTGTTGTAATTAATTTAATTGTAATATTCTTAGTGAGCCGACCTACACATTTGGTCTTAGGTTTTGGTATATATGTAAGATCTCATTTGTGAGATAATGTAATAGGTAGAAGGAAGATAACGGTATATGGTTATGGTATTGTAACATGGTATGTGCGAATATTGAAGATCATATGAGTAGACCATAGAGAAGGTTCAAGGAAGGTTTGAAGAAGATAATCAGAGCTTAACCGGTACTGAATCCAACATTGGAGATGCTACTTTGAGCAGTACATTATCATTGGATTTAATCATCCAACTGTAGTCAGTGTGACTCCCTTCTTGTGATTGAGCAGTGAGCTCTAGGCAGCTAGCCTTTCTGCATGTGCAAACCCCATTTGTATACACATACTATCTGCAGTAGTATCATCTGATTGTGGGTAAGGTTTCCCACCATGGTTTTTCCCGTTACAGGGTTTCCATGTAAAAATATTTGTGTTATGTGTTGTGGATGTTGTTTCTCTTTCTGTTTCATGAATTGAGCTTCACCGGTATTAATATTATCTGTTAATATGTTTACCGACATTAAGTTTGGTTTACCGGTATTAAGTATCAAGTTTGATTAAGTTATATTTGGGTTGAAATTATTAGACAACTGATTCAGCCCCCCCCCCTCTCAATTGCCTCTGGGTCCTAACAATTGGTATCAGAGCCAAGTCCTCTTTTTGCAGAAGTTTAACAACTTGAGGAGATTCTATGGCAACTAACTATTTCAAGAAGGCAGTCTGAAACTTGATGGAACTAAATATGGTATATGGAAGATCAGAATGGAGACACATATGAATTGCATTGGAAAAGACATATGGGATGTTATACAAAATGGCTATGTTGGTCCTACACCAGGTCAACCTAATCCACCTACATTAAGTAAGGATCAAGAGAATGATTGCAAAACAAGAGAAGCACTTTTGAGCGACTTATCAGATCAACAAATCATGGGATTATCAATCCGATCTACTACTAAAGCTATTTGGGATAAATTAGAGATATTGAATGAAGGTGATTCCACTGTCAAAATTGCAAAATTGGAATACTTTCGGGTTACGTATGAAAATCTAAAAATGGAAGAAGATGAAAGAATTTTTGCTTTTATGGAAAGAAATTGTTTTGGGAATACAATGCTGTGGAGGTTCCTTAAGTGAAGATGAAATTGTTTCTAAAGTTTTAAGAGCATTGCCACCGACATACAAAATGAAAGTAACTGCTATACATGAGTTAAGAACTATGCCTAATACATCAGTATCTAGAGATACCTCTATTGGAAAACTTTAAGCATTTGAGCTTGAGGAATTTGGTCCTGTTGCTACAATTAAAATAGATTTAGCTTTCAAAGCATCATCATTTGCAACATCTTCATCATCAGCTGATAAATCTAATTGGAAAGCACTTTATACAAGAGAACTTGAAGACATCAGGAGGGAAAATGAAGAATTGGAAGAACTTGAAGCACTATTTGCAAGGAAAATGCCTAAAGGTCCTATTGGAAGTAAGTATGAAGGTAAAGCACCTTTTAAATGTTTTAACTACAATAAAATTGGTCATATGGCATCTAGATGTCCTGACAAACATGCAAGATTGAGACAAGAAGCTAAAAGAACATATAAGCCTAACCCTGAATATCAGAGATTTAGATTTAAGAAGAATAGAGACAAATAATGTTACTATGTTGATGAAGGAGTTACTGATGATTCTGATGAAGAACCGAGAGACAATGGATGGGATTTTGTTGCAATAACAAAAGATCAACTGATAGCTACTATTCCACTGGTAGAGCAAGCCTTGACAACTAAAATTAAAGAAAAGGATGAATGGATTATAGATTCTGAATGTTCACATCATATGACTAGTGATAAAAGTAAATTCTTATCTTTTCAGGAATACAATGGAGGTCTAGTAAGATTTGGAGATGACAAAGCTTGTTTGATCAGAGGAAAAGGCACTATATCTTTTGATGATAAGCACAGTACTGACAATGTTTATTATGTTGAAGGTTTGAAGCATAATCTTTTGAGTGTTGGCCAATTAGTTGAAAAAGGGTTTCAACTACAATTCAAGGATGGTAAATGCAAAATCATGAATAGAATTGGTTTGGAGATTGCAACCGGTAATCAGACTAGAGGTAATATCTTTCATTTGAATAACAATGAAAAGACATGCTTGATTGCACATATTGATGAAATTTGGTTATGGCATAAAAGGCTCTGTCATGTGAATTTCGATTGCATTGTAAAGATTAGTTCATCTAAGGTAGTAAGGGATCTACCTAAGATTGTAAAACCTCATAATCCGGTATGTAAGGAATGTCAAATGGGAAAGAAAGTTAGAACAACTTTCAAGAGTATTTCTGAGAAAACCAATGATTTTTTTAATTTAATTCATATTGACTTATGTGGTCCGGCAAGAACAAGAATTCTACAGGGAGATAGATACTTTATGCTAATCATTGATGATTATTCTAGAATGTGTTGGGTTACTTTTTTCAGGGAGAAATTAGAAGCTTTTGGGAAATTCAAATTATTCAAGGCACTTGTAGAGAATGAAACCGGCAAGAAAATCAAATGTTTAAGATCAGATCAAGGAGGTGAATTTACATCTAAGGAGTTCAATACATTTTGTGAAGTGAATGGAATTAGAAGACAACTATCAGCACCCCAGACACCTCAACAAAATGGATTTGTGGAAAGGAAGAACAAAACTATTCTGGATGCAACTAGAAGCATGATATCAGAAGCAAATCTACCTCATGTTTATTGGAGAGAAGCAGTGAATATAGTGGTTTACACTTTCAACAGAGTTCACATCAAAGGTGAAACTGGTAAGACACGCTATGAATTATGGTTTGGTAATATTCCTACTCTTAAGTACTTTAGAATATTTGGAAGCAAATGCTACATTAGGAGACATGAGTATATTGGTAAATTTGATCCTAGAAATGATGAAGGAATATTTCTTGGTTATTCATCTAAGAGCAAAGCATATAGATATTTTATAAAAGATTGCAAAAAATCATTGAGAGTGAAAATGTGAAGATAGATGAACACTTTAGAAGAAATTCAAGGTCTATGGATTCTGAACTGGTAGTTGAGAAAATCACAAATGAACCTATATAGAGTGCACCGATACAAAATGTTGATCCAGTCACATTGGCATTATCAGAGAATTTCACAGTAACTGAAGAATAGCAGTAAGTGAACACACCCAGGTATGTAAGGTTGAATCACTCTGAAAGTCAGATAATTGGGAATAAGTATCAAGGAGTTATGACAAGAGGAAGACTGGAAAATGAAGAGGTGTGTCTAATTTCTCAAATTCAACCAGCATCTGTCATTGAGGCATGTGAAGATAAACATTGGATTAAAGCTATGGAAGATGAATTGGAACAAATTGAAAAGAACAATACATGGACATTAGCTCCCCGACCTAAAAATAAAAATGTAATTGGAACTAAATGGGTATTCAGAAACAAACTTAATGAAGATGGTAAGGTTATCAAAAACAAAGCAAGATTAGTGTGTAAATGATATTCACAGAAAGAAGGAATTGATTACAATGAAACCTTTGCACTGGTAGCTAGAATTGAGGCAGTCAGATTATTTCTTCCATTTGCAGCACATAAGAACTATAAAGTATATCAAATGGATGTTAAATGTGCATTTCTGAATGGTGATCTTGAAGAGGAAGTTTACATTGAACAACTTGATGGATTCTCATTGACAAATGATAAAGATATGGTTTGTAGATTAAGGAAAGCTTTATATGGATTGAAGCAAGCTCCAAGAGCTTGGTATGCTAGATTGGACAAATATATTTTGAAGCTTAGTTACACTAAAGGTAATGCTGACAACAACTTATATTTCAAAGTGACTAAAGAAGACATTTTATTTATTAAAGTTTTTGTTGATGACATCATTTTTGGAGGAGAAGATAGATTGTGTAAAGACTTTTCTAATAAGATGCAGGAAGAATTTGAAATGTCTATGATTGGGGAGATAAAATTCTTTTTAGGATTGCAGATTTCACAGACTGATAAAGGTATATCCTTATGTCAATCAAAGTACTTGAAGGAATTACTGAAGAAATTTGGTATGGAAAACTCTAAACCGGTAAGTACTCCTATGACTACAACTGATAAACTATCATTGAAGGATATTCAACCCCTGTTAATCTGACAAGATACAAATATATGATTGGAGGTTTACTATATTTGACACAAACAAGACCTGATATAATGGATGCAGTGTGTATTGTTTCAAGATTTCAAATTAATCCTAGAGAAAATCATGAATCAACAGTGAAAAGGATTTTCCGGTATTTACAAGGCACAACAAATATTGGTTTATGGTATCCTAAAGATGAAAATTTTGATTTATGTGCATACACCGATGCTAATTGGGCAGGAGATGTAGATGACAGAAAGAGCACCACCGGTGGGGCATTATTTCTTGGTAGTAGATTGATTTCATGGTTGAGCAAGAAACAAAGTTGTACATCATTATCAACAACAGAATCAGAATATGTTGCAGCAACAACTAATTGTACTTAGGTATTATGGATTAAGAAAATGTTGAAGGACATAAAGGTAAAATGCAAAGAACCTATAATAATCTATTGTGACAATTCAACAACAATTGATATATCTAAGAATCCGGTATTTCACTCTAAAACTAAACATGTTTCTATCAAATACAATTTTCTGAAAGAGAATGTTGAACCAAAAGAAGTGATATTGGTTTATGTGAATACTAAAGAGTAGATTGCAGATATCTTTACTAAGCCTTTGCCTAAGGAAACTTTTGAATATCTCAAAGAGCAGCTTGGGGTTATACCCTCACTGGTAGAGACTTAGACAGTTTATGCTTGCCATCAAACCGACAGAATTTATAGAGAAACTTTTTTTCCGACTTTGATGCAGGAGAGCTACTTCTCAGGGGGAGCAGTTGGTATTTGTAATTATTTCTATGAACTGGTTGTATCTAGTATTTATATTGCTTTGGCATTTGATGTCAAAGGGGGAGAGATATCTATGGAAAAACATTAAAACCTTATCCTTTGGGGAAAGATTATTCATTGGGGGAGAGATACTTACTCTCTGCATTTGTATTTTTGATTTCTGGTATTGATCTATTCTGGAGATTGTTGGTTTTTGGTTTTTGGCATTTCTGCTTTGGCACTTAGATGGTTTTTCCATCTTGTGTTGCCATCAATGCCAAAAGGGAGATTGTTGGTATTATGAATATATTGCATTAGTTTTGTCATTGATGTCAACACTTATCCTTCTGGAGATCTTTGGCTATGTTCATCAGCAAGTTCAGTGACTTATGCATAGTCACCGGTATTTGGTTCACCGATAGGTTATATTGTTCACCGACACTGAGGATGACTTGTTATCATCTAGAGATTACTTGGTTATGTCGAAGACATAGTTTGGACACTTGGTTTAGGTGATTTGGTTATTGGTCTAATCGGGTTGACATATTTGTTGTTACTGGTAAATTGGTCTAGGTTATGGAATGGCATGAGTTATCTATTCCATATCAACATGACACGTTATAAAGATATTTAATCAATTGGTATTATTGATTAAGCCGACATGGTGCATCACATCTTGAATTACTTGTTCTAATTGATTTAATTGTAATATTCTTAGTGAGCCGACCTACACATTTGGTCTTAGGTTTTGGTATATATGTAAGATCTCATTTGTGAGATAATGTAATAGGTAGAAGGAAGATAATGATATATGGTTATGGTATTGTAACATGGTATGTGCGAATATTGAAGATCATATGAGCAGACCATAGAGAAGGTTTAAGGAAGGTTTGAAGAAGATAATCAGAGCTTAGCCGGTACTAAATCCAGCATTGGAGATGCTACTTTGAATAGTACATTATCATTGGATTTAATCACCCAATTGTAGTTAGTATGACTCCCTTCTTGTGATTGAGCAGTGAGCTCTAGGCAGCTGGCCTTTCTGCATATGCAGGCCCCATTTGTATACACATACTATCTTCAGTAGTATCATCTAATTGTGGGTAAGGTTTCCCACCATGGTTTTTCCCCTTATAGGGTTTCCACGTGCAAATCTTTGTGTTATGTGTTGTGGATGTTGTTTCTCTTTTTGTTTCATGCATTAAGCTTCACCGATATTAATATTAGCTGTTAATCTATTTACTGGCATTAAGTTTGGTTTATCGGTATTAAGTATCAAGTTTGATTAAGTTATATTTGGGTTGAAATTATTAGACAAGTGATTCACCCCCCCCCTCTCAGTTGCCTCTGGGTCCTAACAGATGGCAATCTAAAGAATATTAGAGTGTGTTATGCAAATCTGAATGAGGTTGACCGAAGAAAAGTTGAGGAAGTAGTTGTACTATATTTACACAATTTTAGAAAAACATTAATTGAGCTGGAGAAGACCATTCCTAAGGTTTTGTACAGCCTTATAGATGCAAGGAGAATGACATGTAAGATTGACAAGGAGATGAAAAAGAGAGAGCTAATAAATGTTTGCACCTATGTCTCTCAAATTGAATCCAAGAGACTCATTGAAGAGGCAAACAAGATGAAATTCTAAAGCAAGAACAAGGTTAATAGATTGATGATTGGAAATGTGGAAGAGGTGAGGAAAGAGACAGAAGATATATGGAGGAAAATCATTCAAAATGTTCCCCTATACAAAGATGCATTTAAGTCCTCTCAACCGGAAGAGAAGAAATGTGTGTTTCTGGTGGTCATAAGGATGAAACTCAGACTGAGGATCATACAGAAGATCAAGGTAACACTACACTTCATGCTGAGACCGGTGATACTCCTTCGGTGGTGGACAACTTTGCAGCCCCTGAGATCCCACAGGTTGATATTGCACCAAGTGGAAACATCGGTGCAAAATATAAAGGGGATGGAGAAAGGAAGAAGGATGTTGAGAGTGCAAAGACAAAGGTTGGAGAGTCTAAAAAAGGAAAAGGAGTAGCTGTTCCAGAAATTGTCACTCCTACGGTTACAAGGACCCTACCTCAAATCCCTATCAATCTTGATGGTCCGTTGAACCTTGGAAAGATGTCTCCTGTAGAGAAGCTAATGCTTGCAGCTACTGTACAATTCCAGGCCAGTCAGGATCCAGTGAAGCCAAAGTCTGAAGATAAAAAGCTAATTTTGATGTCGGTAGATGTTTTGCAGAAGGTGGCTCCAAATGTATAGTTAGATTCAAAAAATAGCCCATTTGGTAAATTGTTGCAATTAATTAACAGTGTAAATACAAATTTTGATTCTTTGGAGAAGTCTGCTACTCAGAAAGTTTTGGATAAATTTAAGGATGTTAGGATACAGACATTCTAGAAGATGATTGAGGATGATAGAGTGAGACTAAATAAGAGATTACAGATTATTTCTGAAACATTGTCAGAAGGCAGTAAATTGTACAAATCTTGCCTAATTTTGCCCAAATTCACTATAGATATAGACAAGCACATAGGTGTTTGCCAGGGAAAGCTTGCTAGTATTTCACAATCCTTTGATCCAAATGTAACTTTAACCAAAAGTGTTGAAGGGCAAATTATAGCTCTAAATGATCAGATCTCAAGCCTCCAAGCAGACAAGGACAAAATTTTGAGAAAAGTTGGTGAACTCTGGAACTTGATTGCCCCCTTTTTGACACTATGTTAAGTAATAAAGTAGATTGCATGAAGGAGATGGTCTGGCCTATGTCATCCGACCTTAGCCCGAATTAGTGATTCATGCCACTGTATTTAGTGTATTCATCATAGTTTTGGATAACTTGAAGAGTGGGTGAGATACTCACTTAGGATTTTTGAAGACTATTTATGCTGACATCTTCAAGTATTTGTAAGTATCTTTGTACATAAATTTTGGACAACACCCCATCTTTGGCATTGTTGTCAAAGCAGGAGAGGATTGGTGAAAAATGTACAGTATTGAAGAGTGGAATAATTTGTCTAAGGGGGAGCCTTAGAAATTCTTTTGATTCTTTTTAACTAGTGTACAATGCTCAACACAGTCATTTTTCACAAGTGTTGCTATCAATGTCAAAGGGGGAGATTGTTTGCAATTGACACTCATCTGGTGGTTTCTGGTAGTTTTCGGTGGCTGATTATTGGTTTAGGGTTGTCATTGATGGTAACTCTTCATAGAGATTCGATTTGGTGGTCATAATTCTTCTTATCTGGAAGCAGGTGTTAACCGGTAGCTAATTAACTGATATTTTAGGAAGAACAAAGCATTTTTGGGTCCAAAATATTTCTGGTGATTACGGTGTATTGAATCATGTTTTTTATTGATTGGACCAACATAGAAACATCATTTTTCTATTGTTTTGGTGATCCACATTTAACTTTTTGGATTCGGTCAAGTCGACATGAGACTACACATTACACTAGTGAGCCGACATGATGTATGATCTATTTTGTGAATACCAGTATATAAGTTTGATGTGGATGATCCTTTTGAGGAATGATGCGATTGTATGATAACGAGTGGTGATCAAGAATCCATTTTGGCATAGTTTCACATGCGCATTCTTGATCTGGTAACTGATTGAGATAGAGAACGGGGCAGAACAAAGCAGATTAACAGAAGGGAGTCAGTTGGTGTATTTAGCACTTAATCAAAACTCACCAAAGCATTGCAGAAGCTATTTAAGAGTTCATTTACTGTAATTCATCACTGTAACTAATTTTTAAGTCAGTGAGACTTCCCTGAGGGTTGTAGCCTTTCGGGTTATTGTATTTGAGTAGTGAGCTCTAGGCAGTGTGTATGAATGCCTGTGCATTCCTATATTGTAATATTGTTTTTCTACTGGCCATAGTGGAATAATATTGTGGGTTAAAATCCCACCGTGGTTTTTCCCAATTGGGTTTCCACATAAAAATCTGATGTTATGATCTTGTGGTTGTTTGTTTTATGTTCCCGCCTTTCAGTTCCAATTATTTTATTTCGGTGGTTCATAGTTAAGTTTGAAAATATGATAACCGGTAGATCACTGATTTAGCCCCCCACCTCTCTCAGTGATCCCTAATTCCAACAACAGTACCACAAAATCTTTCTCAAAATGAAATACAATTCTCTGTTGTAAAAACCAAAGACAACAAAGTCTTTTTCAAACTTTTAGAAACTTTCAAATGGAACAATAAATCCTCAATATTGCTATGTTCTCTCTTTTTCATTCCAACTGAACAATGACTTAAAGTCATGAATTTATAGAGCAAGTAAAAGTGAAACCCTTGAACCAAACTGTAAAAATCGAGTTTAGAGCCAACACTCGAGTTAGGGTTTCCACAAAAAAATACCAAATTATAGTTGCAAATAAAACAACATTTCTTTTTCAACTGCAATTTCTAACTCTTTCCGTTTTTGGAAACAAGAATTTGGAAAAGTAATTCTTTTCAAAACTGAAAAACAATAACCAGAAATGAAGTAATTCTTCATTCATTTTTACTTTGTAATGTCATTCAATACAAAACAAAGTAAAAGAAATCTGTTCAAAACTGAACCAATGTCATCTTTTCGATTTATGAAATTTACCTTCGAAAGACCAAAGCAATGTATAGATATTACCTCTGTTAAGGTGGTTCAAACTACAAACAAAATCCAATAAAATTCTCTATTACCTCCACTTCCAGCTCATGGAGAGTGTTGGGTCTCAAATCAATAGATTGGATAGGTTCTAAGGAAATGCCAACTCCTATGCTCAAACCTTCCAATTGACTTGGCCAACTTATAGAGTGAACCTATTTGATTACTAACTCTCTCACTTTAGACTCTGCAGGACCTAGGCGGGTATACCTACTCACTAATTGTTTTTAACGACTAATGCTTTTTATAGTAGATTTAGTATCTTGATCTGATTTCCTCGTATCTCAGAATGGAATAAATTCCCAAGATGGAGATATAGCATATGAGTTCAAGATTGTTTTTGTAGAAGTTATTCGATCTTTGTGCTTGAAATTTATGTATATACACTATTGCCAGTCTATTCTATATTTCCTACTAAGCTACTCCTATTACTTTTAAAGTGAAATGTGAACTGATGAGTTGTATTCTATAGATGACCAGTGCCTTTCTTCACTATTTGGGCTACAGAGTCTTTTATATTTCTTTGGACTTATTGTGTAAACTTATGAGACAATTTTTAAACCCACCCCCTCTCGATGAGTCTGTCAATTACTATTTCTTATGAGCTCTACTTCAGTGTCTATATTGTGAACTGCTTGAATGAATTTAACCCTAACTTTTAAGAGACCATCCAAGGAAGAAATATAGGGAACAATTACAATTCGCGAGTAAATCTTTTTGATCCAAATCTACAATATGAAACATAGAATTTTACTGGAAGAACACGAATAACCTTATCTCCTTTAGATAATATCATAAGCAACTGCCTGCAGAAAATGCAATAATCCACAACATAAATGCAAAGGAAAATGACTGATTATATTATATATTTGCCAAAAAGTACAATGGTAAGCCTGAGGCTATAATCTACTCCTTCTCTAATCATCATCCCACATTACCAAAGTTCCCTTCTTTATATGAGAGTATACATTATCACCAAGTGTTGTGGCTTTTCAGCATATAACCGTTAACTAACATTTTTTATTAACAAACTGGAAGATAAACAAATTGGGTACCCCCATGTGCTCGATGTACTTGTCATCTTTATTCATTACAATAGCTCTGTTTAGCATCCTCATGTCGTCTTTGATTAGTTAATAATGGCAGTTTTAACAATGGTTACTTGGGAACACATTCGAATTTAATGGCAATGTGACCTTCCCTAGGATTTGTTTCTGATTTTCATGGCAATCATTTCGATGAGAATATATCTTTCGATCCCTCATTTTTTATTCCATTGATCTCTTTGTCTCTATCGATGATACTTTTGTTTTGAATATTACTTCGAGTATGTATTTTCTCCCTTTATCGAAATGTTGCATTCGGTCATTATAGCCGTCTCCCCATCGATATATTTCTGATGTCCATCAGGTTTCATGTCAAAGAGACCTAGGGCTTTGGTGACTTCCTTTATCCTTCCATCGAAACTCTCTTTCTATCGACATCACTACACCCCATCAATAAACGGGTCTGTCATTTCATCGAAGTCTTCTTTACTTTTGATGACTTGTTTCTGCTATCATCTTTTCATCGATGAGCTCATTAGTAATTTTTCATCGATAAAGTTGTGTTGGCAAAATCATGCATATCGGTAACACGCCCTTTAGCTTCCTCAAAACTCATATCTTCATCGATATCTTTTATCGATGTAGTTTTCTTCTGTTTTATCGATATCACTCTTTCGATAAGAATTCTTCTTTTGGTGAGTTTCCTTCATGCTGCGCCGACGGTATTATTTCCTCGAAAGCTTTCTCTTTTCGATGAAAACGTCTCTGCTTTCTTTGATATCTTCTGTCAGTAAAATCATTGCTTTTGATGAGTCTTTTCTAGAGTTCATCGGTGTTCCCTTTCCTTTGATGCCCTTTTTATATCGATGAGACATCGCTGGGTCTCATCGATATTATTTGGATTTTGGATATTTCAATAGAATGCTATTAGATTTGTTCGATAACTTATGGGTTATTATGATATCAATAAAAATAATGGTTTTTTCTAAAAATGGAGGGCTCTTGTAATTCAATCTTACGAATCAAGATATTTTACTTAATTCAAATTCGATGCTCAACAGTGGCCCTGACTGGGGATGGGGGTATGCTACAGATACCTTCAAGAATCTAGTCTCTCTGGTTTATATAGGGAAAAATCAAAGGAAATGTGGTTTTTACCATGGGGGCGAGACCTAAACTACTGTACATGGAGAAGGCTATTTTCAAGAAAAGAAGTTTTTCAAGAATTGTCCATGTACTGGCAGTTCCTAAACTTCTCACGTAGCACTCTGGAGGAAATAAGAATCTTCCCCTGCTTTATCCATTATCGCATATGGTCCAAGCCATAGAGCCTCAAACTTGCCATGCTTACCTTTATCTTGGCTCCTGGCGTTCCACATTAAAACCAAATCACCAATTTGAAACTTTCTCTCTGTTGTTCTTTTGTCATACAATTTTTTCATCTGATTCTGAATTTTAATGTTTTGCTCCTGTGCTTCTGTCCTGACTTCATCAAGCTCTACCAACTGTATCAGCCTCTCCTGTAAAG
This sequence comes from Cryptomeria japonica, assembly GCF_030272615.1. Lineage (NCBI taxonomy): Eukaryota > Viridiplantae > Streptophyta > Pinopsida > Cupressales > Cupressaceae > Cryptomeria > Cryptomeria japonica. The sequence continues at coordinate 525,742,489 of NC_081409.1, read as the reverse complement.
GGTCATAAATCTCTATCCCTTCCTGTGCTATGAATTTATGTACAGGTAGGAGGTTACCCAAAGGGAGTCTAGCCCTTTTACCATAGACCAGCTCATATGGGGACCTCCCTATAGATTTTTTTACTGTTATTCTATCTGCCCATAATGCTAGATTCAGTTTTGAGTCCCACACCCTTTTATTTTGTCCTAACACTCTTTTGATAATATTTAGGATGTTTTTGTTACTAGACTCAGCTTTCCCATTACCCTGAGGGTGGTAAGGGGATGAATGAGATATTGTGATGCCATATTCTTCAACAAATGTATTGAATTCTTTAGACTTGAAAGCCATGCCGTTATCAGAGATGATCCTTGCAGGAACACCGAATCTAGTAATAATATTTTCCAGTATGAATTTTATCACTATTTTACTGGTGGCCTGTTTAGTAGGTATTGCTTCCACCCATTTGGTAAAGTAATCTATGGCAACCAAAATCCATCTGTGTCCTCCGATCGACTTTTTTGATATCTCTCCTATAAAGTCTATTCCCCACTGTTGAAATGGTTCTTCAACCTGCATTGGTCTTAGTGGGAGTGATCCTTGATACTTCATTTTGCTTGAGAATTTCTGACAAGCCTCACATTTTCTAACATAAGCATAGGAATCATTGAAGACACATGGCCAAAAATATCCAGCTCTCAATATCTTGTGTGTAGTAGTTTTGGCTGAAAAATGACCACCACAAATCCCTTCATGCATCTCTTGTAGGATCTTCTCTCCTTGGTGTTCATCTATGCATAACAATAGTATACCATCTCTATTTTTCCAACACAAGTCTCCATAGATGATCACATATTTTGCGGATTTCAGTTTTAATGTTCTCTTTTGATTATCAGTCATACCATCTAGACATCTTATGTGCTTGAGATAATACATGATATCTGCATACCAGGCTATATTTTCAATACTGAAACTGGCTTCATCTAGTCCAACCTCATTTACCTGAAATTCTTCAACCCCTACTCCTGCCATAAGTTTAGCCAATCCCTAACCTTTGATAACTTGTGAAATCTTGAGCTCAATATTGAATTCTTGAATCTGGTTGATCCATTTACATCTTTTTCCTGTGACCTCAGTTTGTCTGAATATGTCCTTCACTGCTGCATTAGGAACATATGCTATAACTTCTATGCCTACCAAATATGGTCTAAATTGTTTTACTGCTTTTACCAATGCATAAGCTTGTTTTTAATTTAGGTCATATTTAATTTCGGATAAATTCAGTGACTTACTAAAATACGTAATAGGCTGCTCACAATTGTCTTGGTTCTTTTGTAATAACATTGCTGCCACTGTATGACGAGATGCAAATAAAAAAATTAGAAAAGGTTTATTGAAATCGAGGGATATCAATACTGGTGCCTCAGATATTTCCCTTTTTATATCTAGAAATGTATCTAATGCCTCTGAATCCCAATCAATCTTAGCTTCCCTTTTCAGCATCCTCACTATAGGTTTTATGATATCTGCAAAATTAAGGATGAATCTTCTGACAAAATTGATTTGTCCCAAAAAAGATTGAACAAATTTGATAGTCTTTGGGATAGGTATTTCATTTATTGCAGCTACTCTTTCAGGGTCAATTTTCACCCCTTCCTTAGACACTATATGTCCCAGGAGCTTCCCTTCTTCAACTGCAAAATGACATTTCTTCGGATTGAGGGAAATTCCATATTCCGGAGCTTTCTTGAATACTTTCTCAAGGTGATCGCAATGATCTTCAGCCCTTTTTGAATAAGCTATTAAATCATCCTCATACACCACCATTATTACATCAATCAGTTCTGCAAACGCTACATCCATTGCCCTTTGAAATGTTGCCCCTGCATTTGTTAATCCGAATGGAATTCTTGCATATACATATGTGCCCCATAGTGTTGTGAAAGCTTTCTTATATTGTTCAACTTCTTTAACTTTTACCTGATTATACCTTGAGAACCCATCCATCATGGACAATAAATCACATCCAGTTACTTTCTACAACATATTATCCATGTTTGGCAAAGGATAATTATCTTTTAATGATGATATGTTCAGATTTATGAAGTCCACACATAGTCTTATGTCCCCATTTTTCTTTCTGACAGGTACCAAATTTGAAACCCAATTAGAGTACCTACAAGGTTTAATTATCCCCGCATCTTTCATTTTTATTATTTCCTCTTTCATCTTAGGGAGTAAAGTGGGGTTTATAGGCCTTTGCTTTTGTCTGAATGGTTTAGCATCAAGCTTAAGAGGTATCTCATGTTGGAAGAGATCCTCCTTGTATGCTTTGAGGTCATCATAAGACCATACAAATACGTGCTTATATTTCTTGAGTAACATTACTAATTGCTGCTTCATTTTAGGAGTCAATTTATTACCAATAAAAACATGTCTTGGTGATTCTTTGCTTCCCAAATTAATCTGCTCAACATTGTTTTCTTTGACTGAGGTTCCTTTGATTTCAACTTTGTCTTGTATGTTGAAAGCTCTTTCCAGTGCGACTAGTCCTCTAGGTATTTTATTAGATTTTAATTGTATGATTTCTTTTCCCAAGATAGTTTCTTTCCCATTTGTCATCTCTACAAATTCATTGAAGTCGATCGCTTGTGCTTGGTAGTGATCCACACAGTGTAAGAATTTTAACAAATCATTGTCATCATGAAAAACATGCCAGTTATACAAGTTATCTGGAATAGAAGGTTTGACTTTTATTTCCATTTCTGAGACTCCATTCAGTGTTATATCATTTACCTTCAAAGCAACATTGGCCAAGAAGTCAGCCATGATATTATTTGATCTGTCAATCCAACTTATCTGGAAAGCATCAAATAGTTCCATGGTATCCCATATAGCATCCCTATATTGTTTTAACCTGAGATGTTTGGAGGCATACTTTTGTTTGATTTGAGATATTACTAGTTCTGAATCCCCAAAGACACTGAGAAATTTAATTCCATGCTTGGTAGCCACATTAAGTCCAGTGAGTAAGGCTTCGCATTCTGCAATATTATTTGTACACTCAAACATCAGTTTGAAAGAATACTTGAATGTCTCTCCACCTGGTGAGATAAATACAATTCCAGCCCCACTTCCTTCTTTGCTGCATGATCCATCAAAGTACATCTTCCATACTTGATCTTTACTCTTCTTGACTGTAGACTCTATTGGGGTCAATCCTCTCAATTTTGTTTTTTGTCAACTCTACTTTGAAGTTGTCCATATCTGACTAGATGAAACATATCGAATCAACAGGTTCCGCCTCCTCGATGATGTATTCAGAGCGAGGTTCTCTCTCAATCCTTACCTCCTGTCCATTTACTGGTATAGTAGCATATGATAAGTCTATCTAGACATGGCCTCCTATCATGTTCGACCATTGTCTTGACAATAACATACCATAGTTAGGAGGGACATCAACCACAATGATGTCCATTTTATAAGATGCTTCTGGACATGGTGCCAATTTGAATTCAACATCCTTCATGACACCAACCACTGGGATGGAACAGTTATCCATAGCATAGCATTTACCAAAATTTGTGTCCACTGACATTCCAAGTTCTTTCATGACTCCTACTGGCATTACATTTATAGCAGCTCCTGAGTCAATCATGCAATTTTTTATCATCTTGTTATTGATCATCAGGGCTAAATAAAATGGGTCTACTTGAGAGGGATTTTTTGTTATTGTTGAACCTAAATATATGGTTGGAACAGGGTTATCATTATTTTGGCTATTTTGTTTATGTTCCTTGGTTTCTTCCTTAGATACACCATTGATCACCTTCAAGGTTTTTTCTCGGTATTTTGGAAACTTCATCATCTCAAGTAGTGGAACAGAGACCTTCATCCATGCCAAGGTGTTGGCAATATCAAATGATGTTGTAGTAGGTAGTATTGAAGTGTCCACCATCCTGTCCTTATTACCCTTTTGCATCCTAAAAACTTGCAACTCCTTTTCCTTAATTAACTTTGTGTTTTCTCCTTGAGTCTTGTTTGGCTTAGTTATTGGTTTAGATGTTTTATTACTCTCCTTTATGAACATGCCTGATGGTTTGCCTTGTTCAGGGTTTATGGTTTTGTTTCTTAGCATATAAGTCCTTTTGGCTTGTTCAACAGCAACTGTAGTAGTCCTCTCTCGCTCTTCTTTAGTAGGGATCCTCAGCCTGACTTCATCTTCCTCATCTAAGAATACCTATTACATACAACACTGCTGATTAATCCGCCTAGAATTTACATCACTTCCTTCACTCCCCTCAGATGAGTCACAATCCTCAAAGGATAGTAAGTTTATCGCATGATCATCTGCATATTCTTCACATTCTTCCTCAAATTCCTGTAACTTCATTGCCACTACACACTAGTAAGGAGAATGAGGCATATCACATGCTAAGCACCACATATCTTCATCAACCACCTAGTTCACCACTTTTCTCAAAGGATCTGGTTTTTGGTTACCTTCTTTTGGGTTCTTGTCCACTGGTTTTCTGTCTTTCCATGCGGTATTATAAGGCATATCATGCAATCTAGGCCTATCATGGCGATAAAACTATTGTTTCTCTGTTTTATTCACTCTGACAGACAAATCCTTGAGAACATTCAATACCTTGTCCAACTTGTCATCGTCCTTTGTTTGTTTAGGGGCCTTTGGATTGAACAACCTTGCATCCTCCCTTCTTCCTATAGTTCCAGCTACTTTTCTATTATTCTCTATAGTTATGGCCGCTTTCTTGACTCCTTGAAGTGTTGTAGGATTATTTGTCCTGAGCTCATAGTTTGTTTTACTGTCAAAAGCATTCATGTAGTACAAAATGCTAACTTTAGGAATCGGTTTTATTCTGTTAGGGATTTTATTCATAACTCTATTATATCTCTTATTGAAATCGGCCACTGCTTCATTTGTATCCTTCTTGATGCTTATGATCTCATGTAAGGCAAACTCTGGGCTATTGTGGTCTCCATATTGTTCAAGAAAAAGTCGTTTGAATTCTGTAAGGCTGTTTACTGAAAAATCTGGCAGTGCTCTGAACCAATCTCGGGCGTCCTCTGTCAATGACTGCATGAATAACTTCATCTTGACATCCTCATATGGGAGACATAAGTCCTCCATAACTATGTCAAAAGCTTTGCAATGTGCTTCCCCTGAGATGGCATTACTCCCAATGAACTTTGGTATTTCAGTGCTAATTTCATTAGGGATAGGATGAGGATACACCATCATCCCTAAAAAGTCGAACTGCCTGATGCGTTCTGTGTTCATCAGTCCATATCCACCTTGGAAATTTTTTCCATAGTTTGGTCTCACATTGTTATTACCAGGAGGAAATTGGTTTTGTGGTTGAAAGTGGTTTTGATATGTAAAGGCATTGAACTGGTTATGCTGATACTCAGGAGGTAAATTGGGGTATGGGAAGTTGTTGAAGTGATTGTGTTGGTGCTTAGGAGGTATATTATTCTATGGAAAGTCATTTGGCCTAGGATTGTATAGAGGGTTTTCAGACACCTTGTAAGTATTGTTCTTCACATTGCTTTTATCTGTATTGTTTCTCCCTCTATTTGATCCTTGGGCTCCTGTTCACACATTGCCTTGTATCTCTCCAAGGCATGATCAATATCATCTTCATTGATATTTATACCCACTCTAGCACATGATTCTATACATTCCTGTACTCTTCCTTCATCTTTCATTTCAATGGCTGCTTCCATCATTTGTTTCATCAAATCTACCATACGATCTGATGCATCCACCTTGCTTGAGCTTGAGGAACTTGAAGCTCCTGTCCTTGAATTTGGACGGTGATTCTCAAAGCCAGGAGGGAATTTCCCTTTTCGCGCTCTATCCACAACTGCCAGGTCCTCATCCCTGGGGTATGTGGGAACTATATAATTTTGTTTACTCAAGGCTGGATGTGAATGGTTTTCAGAATAGTGTTGATTATACTTCCCATTCATAAAGTTATTTTTAGGTTCCATTGGACTATCTATTGATTTCTACTTTGGATTTCTTTTACTTCTCTTCTAATCAAAGTTTAATTGGACTATGGGGTAGCCTTGTGTTATTGACCTCCTTCCGTACATAAAATTTCTTATTTCAGAGTCGCCACCTTTCTTCTCGAAAGGAATTTGTATTTTGTATATGAGTTCTTTCCCACAACAGAGTACTTTTTTTCATTTTTGAATGTTCCCCAACAGAGTCGCCAATCTGTTGGGTCTGAAATCAATAGATTGGATAGGCGCTAAGGAAATGCCAACTCCTATGCTCAAACCTTCCAATTGACTTGGCCAACTTATAGAGTGAACCTATTTTATTAATAACTCTCTCACTTTAGGCTTTGTAGGACCTAGGCGAGTATACCTACTCACTAGTTGTTTTCAATGACTAATGCTTTTTATAGTAGATTAAGTATCTTGATTTGATTTCCTCCTATCTCAGAATGACAAATTCCTAGGTTGGAGATATAGCAGATGAGTTCAAGATTGTTGTTTTAGAAGTTATTCGTTCTTTGTGCTTGAAATTTATGTATATACACTATTGCTATTCTATTCTATATTTCCTACTCAGCTACTCCTATTACTTTTAAAGTGAAATGTGAACTGATGAGTTGTATTCTATATATGACTAGTGCCTTTCTTCGCTGTTTGGGCTACAAAGTCTTTTATATTTCTTTAGGACTTATTGTGTAAACTTATGAGACAATTTTTAAACCCACCCACTCTCGATGAGTCTGTCAGTTACTGTTTCTTATGAGCTCTACTTCAGTGTCTATATTGTAAACTGCTTGAATGAATTTAACCCTAGCTTTTAAGAGACCATCCAAGGAAGAAATACAGGGAACAATTACAATTTGTGAGTAAATCTTTTTGATCCAAATCTACAATATGAAACACAAAATTTTACTGGAAAAACATGAATAACCTTATCTCCTTTAGATAATATCATAAGCAACTGCCTGCAGAAAATGCAATAATCCACAACACAAACGCAAAGGAAAACGAATGATTATATTATATATTTTCCAAAAAGTACAATGGTAAGCCTGAGGCTATAATCTACTCCTTCTCTAATCATCATCCCACATTACCAAAGTTCCCTTCTTTATATGAGAGTATACATTATCACCAGGCATTGTGGCTTTTCAACATATAACCATTAACTAACATTTTTTGTTAACAAAATGGAAGATAAACAAATTGAGTACCCCCATGTGCTCAATGTACTTGTCATCTTTATTCATTATAATATCTCTGTTTAGCATCGTCATGTCATCTTTGATCAGTTCATAATGGTAGTTTTAACAACGATTACTTGGGAACACGTTCGAATTTAATGGCGATATGACCTTCCCTAGGATTTGTTTATGATTTTCGCGACAATCATTTCGATGAGAATATCTATTTTGATCCCTCATTTTTTATTCCATTGATCTCTTTGTCTCTATCAATGATATTTTTGTTTTGAATATTACTTCGAGTATGTATTTTCTCCCTTTATCAAAATGCTTCATTTGGTCATTATAGCCATCTCCCCATCAATATATTTATGATGTCTATCAGGTTTCATGTCGAAGAGACCTAGGGCTTCGGTGACTTCCTTTATCCTTCCATCGAAACTCCCTTTCTATCAACATCACTACACCCTATCAATAAATGGGTCTGTCTTTTCATCGAAGTCTTCTTTACTTTTGATGACTTGCTTCCGCTATCATCTTTTCATCGATGAGCTCATTAGTAATTTTTCATCAATAATGTTGTATCGGCAAAATCATACATATCGGTAACACGCCCTTTAGCTTCCTCGAAACTCATATCTTCATCGATATCTTTTATCGATGTATTTTTCTTCTATTTTATCGATATCACTCTTTCGATAAGAATGCTTCTTTCGGTGAGTTTCCTTCATGCTGCACCGATGGTATTATTTCCTCAAAAGCTTTCTCCCGTCGATGAAAATGTCTCTGCTTTCTTCGATATCTTCTATTAGTAAAATCATTGTTTTCGATGAGTCCTTTCTAGAGTTCATCGGTGTTCCCTTTCCTTCGATGCCCTTTTTATATCGATGAGACATTGCTGGGTCTCATCGATATTATTTGGATTTTGAATATTTCAATAGAATGCTATCAGATTTGTTTGATAACTTATGGGTTATTATGATATCAATAAAAATAATGGGTTTTTCTAAAAATGGAGGGCTCTTGTAATTCAATCTTACGAATCAAGATATTTTAATTAATTCAAATTTGATGCTCAATAGAGAGTCCACCAACCAACTCGACACTCTTCATAATCTGGCATATCTGAAAACCAAGACATAAAACCAGCTAGAACACTCTCAAACTGTAACTGTAATCTCATCATGGTGGCGCTAGGGTTCTTTGTTATTCTTGCAAAATGAAATGAACCTTTGTTTACCCTAAATTCTTTCATTCGAGCCCCAAGTCATAATGAATGTCATAAATCACAATACAATCATTTTTAAATCCGTTTAGAATGGACAAAATGATATTATCCTTGAGTGCCAAATCAATGTCTACTCACATCCACGTGAGTTATAATGTTGTCCATGTCTACTCACATCCACGTGAGTTACAATGTTGTCCATGTCATCAAGACTGTCGTTGTCAACATAACAACAATATACCCATCGATGCTAATGATAACACTTTGTTGTCAAAGCTAAGAAACATGCTCAAATGAAACCCGAAACCTCATGTTAAAGCATTGTCAAATGTAATGGTGGTCGACTATCTAAGTCGATATTAATACATTCTATAGAGACCAATAATCATATATCAAAGTCGGCTTAAGTGCCAACGTAAATGCACTTTGATATCAATAATATATGGAATATAAATGGACTCGACACTTATGAAAAGTGTATAAATTGCGATGTAAGCTCGATACCACAGTAACCCAAGGGCTAAATGAAACATGATTACTATTTTCACAACCACCAAAAATAATATATGAGCAATATGCATGGATAAACAAATTGCACCAAGGATACTTAGTTGAATATGAAGTGCAGTCTGTATGAAGCTATGTAATGGCCAACTCATGAATGCAAAACTTATTGTGGGCCAATATAAAGTATATCATAAAATAAGTGTCAACTGATGTTAGTATCACAGTAGGATAGTGTAAAAACATAAGAAAATGATATCACTTGAACAGTGAACCATAACCATGTAATCAAGATGTCTTTTAATCTGCACATGTAGCCAAAATATCAGTACCATCAAAACTGAATATAAGCCAACATCACAATGTTGTCACTGAACAAGATATTGAATGCCAAAGACCGAGACAAGAATGCGAAGACCAAGTGTGCCAAAAATGAATATGCCATATGCCAAGATCAAGGTGCCAACCAGCCAACAGTTTTGACATCAAGGACAAATAACACAAAAGAGAAAACAAACTCTCCCTTTGTCCTTGATGGCAAAAAATGAGCCATCTGAAACAAAGTATTCCAACTGAAGCAAAATCAGCAAAATCACCAATAAATATGCTGTAGCTAAATCAACCAAATCACCAATAAACTCATATTTCTCCCCATTTTTGTCACAAGGACAAAGGGAAAACTGAGTAAAGCCAAGAAAACTAAGCAAAACCAGCTACAGATATAGCATGGAGTAGCAAATAAAAAACATAGGAAGCAATAGTAAGTTGTTTAGAGAGTTTAAAGCTCCCCCTGAATCAATGAAGGATATTTAAGAGAGCAAAGATTCAGAGTCAACTCCTAATCAAGACCGAAGTCTTTCAAATACCTCTTTAGCCAAAGGATTAGTGAAGATATCTGCCACTTGTGCTTGTGTGGAATAATATTGCACAGTTACTTCATTAGCCAACACTTTTTCTTGCAAAAAATGAAATTTAATGGCTACATGTTTGGTTCGTGAGTGCATAGTTGGATTCTTAGACAAATTTATAGTACTAGTATTGTCACAAAATATAGGAATAGGTTTTTCAACATCAATACTCATATCAAAAAGTGTCTAAGTCATCCAAAGAAGTTGAGTACAACAAGATGTAGCTGCAATATATTATGCTTCTGTTGTAGACAATGAAACATAGTCTTGCTTTTTGCTATGCCAAGCCACAAGAAAATCTCTAAGGAAAGAAGTTGCACCACTTGTGCCTATCATCTAGACAAATGGCCCAATCATCATTAGTAAATGCCATTAAAGAAAAACCATTACTCCTAGGATACCAAAGACCAAAATCAACTATACCCTGAATATACATAAATATTCTTTGAACAATTGTAAGATGTGACTGTTTAGGAGCATATTAGAATCAAGAAACCATACAAACTGCATGCATTAAATCATGTCTTCATGTAGTTAATTATAACAATCTTCCTATCATAGACCTATATTCAGATTGATCAACATTAGGAGAATCATCATTTTTGGAAAGCTTACAGCCAGTTACCATAGGAGTGCTCACTAGATGACAATTATCCATCTAAAACTTTTTCAGCATTTCCTTTGCATATTTTGTTTGTGATAGAAATATACCATGTTCAAGATGAGAAACTTGAAGGCCAAGAAAGAATGTTAGTTCACCTAACATTGACATTTCAAATTCTGATCCCATAATCTTTGAATTTTGTTTAGACAAAGCATCATTGTTGCATCCAAAGATTATGTCATGAACATATACTTAAACAACTAGAACATCATTACCTTGCAATTTTACATAGAGGTTGTTGTCCACACCACCTCTTTTGAAACCATTTTCTATTAAGTGTGCATCCAACCTTTAATACCAAGCTCTGGGAGCTTGTTTAAGACCATACAGAGCCTTTTTCAACCTATAAACATGATCATATTTGTCTTTTGCAACAAACCCTTCAGGTTGTTCCATATACACTTCCTCATCAAGATATCCATTCGATAATGCAGTTTTAACATCCATTTGATAAACCTTAAAATTCTTGAAACATGAGTATGCTAAGAATATTCTAATAGATTCAATTCAAGCAACAGGTGCATAAGTTTCACCAAAGTCAATACCTTCTTGTTGTGCATACCCTTTGCACACAAAATGTGCCTTATTTCAAACCACCTTGCCACATTCATCTAGTTTGTTTCTAAAGATCCATTTGACACCAATAACATTATTATCATCAGGTCTTGGGACTAATTCCCAAGTTTTATTCTTCTCAATCTGATTCATTTCTTCCTACGTAGCTTTTAACCAACAATCATCATTTAAGGCATCATTAATATTTTTAGGCTCAAATTCAATTACCAGACAAAAGTGTTCAGCAATTTGAGCTTGTTCCTCAAGTTTTGCTTTACCTCGGGTTAAGATTCCTGCATTTCTATCCCCAATAATTTGATTTTGAGAATGATTCTTGATAACAATCCTGGAGGGTGTTTTTAGAGGTGTTACTACCTTAGAACTTGATGCATCCTTCTATTGAGTATCATTTGCTTCAGCAGATGTAGGAGACCTATCAAGTCCTATTGTAGGTTCCTCCTCAACATCCTACACATGATCATCATCTAGAAGCAAATTTTCATCAAATATGACATTAATAGATTCAACAATCTTATTTAGCCTTTGATTGAAACATTTATAGTCTTTACTATGTGTAGAGTATCCTAAAAGGATACCTTCATCTGACTTAGATTGAAAGCTGCTTAGATTTTCATCATCCTTTTTAATAAAGTATTTACAACAAAACTTTTTTAAGTATTTAATTGTGGCTGAATGACCATGCCATAGCTCATATGGAGTGAAATTGGATTTCACCCTTATCTGCACCCTATTTAGAATATATACAATTGTATGAATAGCTTGTTTCTAGAATGTAGCACACAAATTAGCTTCATCTAGCATTGTTCTTTCCATTTCTTTCATAGTTCTATTTTTCCTTTCAACAACCCCATTCTATTGAGGTGTCCTAGTAGTAGCATACTGCCTTTTGATGCCATGTTGTTCACAATAATCAATGAATCCTTGAGAGGTAAATTCACCTCCTTTATCTGATCTCAAACATTCAAGTTTGAAATCTAATTCTTTCTCACTATTTTACGAAAAATTGTAAATCTTTCAAAGGCTTCTAACTTATGTTTGAGAAAAGTTACCCAAACCATTCTAGTGTAGTCATCAACAAACAACATGAAGTATTTTTCACCATTTATTGATCTTGTCCTAGTAGGACCACATAAATCAGTGTGTACAAGTTTCAAAGGTCTTGTTAAGGAATGTTCCTTAGGATATGTAGGTATGATAGCACGCACAGTTTACTTGTCCTGCACTCATGATTTTCATATATATCTTTTCCTTTTCTAGTAGATGAACCGGTAACAGAAGCCTTATAGACAGATTCAGTAGATTTTGTCACACTATTGTCAAAACTATTTAATTCAAAAGTTGTAAGCTTACCAATCAATGAATCAACAATTACCTTATCCTTAGCAATAGATCTAAGTTCTTGGATTGCCAATACTCTAATAGCATACTGAGGTAGAAGAGTTTTGAGCATTTTACTTACTATTGTATCATCTTCTATTTTGCCTCCAGTACTCTTAATGTCGTCAACAACTTCTGTGTTTCTCTGACCATACTATCCAATATTCTCTCCTTCAAGCATTCTCATGTCATCAAACTTTCCTCTCAAACTTTCCTCTTTATCTCTTTGAACATGCTCATCTCTTCCATATATTGTCTCTAAATTTTCCCAAACATCACCTGTAGTTTCCAATCCTTGAACATCAATATATTCTAAATCAGATAAAGTACTTACCATAGCTTCTAGGGCTTGCATGTTATCTTGTTGTTCTCTAAGTTCATCCAGTGTCAAGGGAGTAGTGGTAGGAGAAACATATGTTGTTTCAACTTGCTTCCAATATTGTGCACCAAGAACTTTAATATAGATCTTCATCTCGTCCTTCCAGATCTTGTAGTTATCCTTGTTGAACTTGGGACCCTCTTTCTTCATCATCTTGAATTCCTCATAATATTTTTCCTCAATTGGTTAGGCTTTCTACACATGGAGGATTAAATCTCTGATACCAATTGTTAATCCTATAAGGATTAGGTTAATATTGAGGGGGGGGGGGGGGTGAATTGGTATTAAGACCAATTAAACTAAAAATCAAAATCAAACTTATTTCAGCTTATCTCAGATCTAAAAATATCTCAACTTTTGTGATCAGATCTAATAACCTCTTTACCAGATTTGCTTAACACATTAATCAAATAATTTACCAATACTTTCACCACCAAAGTAATCATATAAAATTGATCAATTACCAATTCATTAACCTTATCAATAAGATTAAAAAATTTCTCAAATAACTTCTTATCAGTACTGGTAACCTCTGATAAACTTCTGATAAAATATCACAACCGGTTTCTAAGAAATAATACATGAAATAAAATATAAACAAGAACATCACATGAAAAACATTCCACACATGAACACCATAAGTTTTTGATGTGGAAACCCAAATAGGGAAAAAAACCACGATGGGAGTTGGCACCCACAAATATTTGTACTCTTTCAAAGTACACCATGTTAGGAGCTTAGCCTTGTTAGAATCTTACAATATGCCCGGTTAAGAGCAGACCCTGTCAGGAGTCAGCCGGTTAGGAGATTTTCCTTGCAACTCGATTAGGAGATTGATGATCTATTAGGATCAACCTCATGAGAGGATTTAACACTCTTTTGAGAGCTGCCCTGTTAAGGGAATTAAATGATTAAGGCCCGTTAGAACCTACCCGGTCAAGGGATTTAACCTGTTGAAACTGTTAGGGAACAACAATAAGAAAATGATCTATTTTCTTGCACTTCACTACTTGCTTGATCAAATCTAGTTATACACATCACTCTGCAACTCATAGGCAGATTGCACACTTCACTTGGATGACTTTGTTAGGACTACCAGTGAACAACTGAGAGGGGGGTGAATTAGTTGTTAATAGATTTGTTGGTTGAAAATTTTGTACACTTGGGGAAATATACAAAATTGTGGCTTCAACCACAATGTGTGAGTAAAAGTCTCCTAATTAAGGGAAGGCTCCCCCTATCTACAAACTAAACTAATCTAATATGAGTGGGACAACAATCTTTCTTCTTCTTTCAAGAAAAACTATACTCTTTTCTCTTCACAAAAAAGTAGTAGCAACTGGAAATAAATAACAACAAATACAGAATTGAAACTTCTTTGTAGGATTTTTGGAACATAAAGGGAAGCAAAGTTTCCATGAAGGCACAAAGACCTTCGTCACTCCCCCGGGATGGAAAAATAGAAAGAAAGCTCACAGTCTTCAACTATCTATTCTCCTATCAACCTTTTTAGATAATTTTCTGCTAACTAAGCACAATATGTAGCAACTCAAAGCCTAACTACATGATGCCCTTCAACTCACATGCACAAGTCTTAAAAATAGAAGTAGCACAAAGTCTACAAGCTATCTTCCCACTTTAGCTTTCCACACTAGTTTTAGATATGATAAGCAGCTCAAAGTCTACAAGACCAAAACTGAAAACCAAACATATAACTCTAAATACAATTAGCAGCTCAAAGTCTGCAAGATTGAATTTAGATCCCTCTTTCACAATAGAACAAAACTCACAATCAACTCTAGAAAATATCGTCACATAACAACTTGAATTGGCACAAAGTCTCAACAAAACTTGCCTCTTTTATTGAAAGCAATTTGATTTACATCTAAACTCAAAGTCTTAGAGTGCATATACAAACTTGCAGAATTTTGTTATATTTCCAAAAAGATCCTATTTACAAATGAGGGTCCTCCTTATATAGGAAAATGTTGGAGAAAAATGTGGGCACAGTTGACTAATTCAATTGCACAGTTCCACTTGACTACAACTTCAGCTTAAAGAAGATATGCAGCTGCGAGTAAACTTGCACCATCTAACAATGCAACTACATGAAAAGGAAGTGTCAAAAAGAGGACACTCTATTCATCTTTCTCCTCCTCATTGGATTTCTGAAATTCTTCAAACCAAGCTAAAGCAACTTGCATCTTAGCTTTGTCTAGCACCATATCAACAATCTCATCAGCGCATCTTCTTTTCTCTGTCGATTTGCTGGGAGAGGGCTTAGACATTTCAACATGGATCATTAGTGTTTTGAAAATGATCACCATTGGATGACCAAATTTCATCAATCAGAACAAGAAAAAGGAGTCAAAAATGACTTAGGAGAAAAAATGGGAAAAACTTGTAGGTTGGACTTTAAAGTCCAAACAGCATGTTCAAACAACATCATACGTAGGTCGGACTTTAAAGTCCGACCTGCAAGGGAAAAACTTGACAAGCAACTGCATGTCGGACTTTAAAGTCCGATCTGCAACTTGGGAAGGAAACTCAAAATTCGCACATCGGACTTTAAAGTCTGATGTGCAAAGAAAATCAATCAAAGATTGCATATCGGACTTTAAAGTTTGATATGCAAGAAGGGAAAAAATTAACTTGTAGGTCGGGAAAAATTCCCTGACCTGCACATAGTCAAACTTGCAGGTCGGGAAAAAATCCCCAACCTGCACTTAGACATGCAGGTTGGGAAAAATTCCCCGACCTGCACTTAGACCTGCAGGTCGGGAAAAATTCCCTGACCTGCACATGGACCTTGGCAAATTGAAACAAAAATAATCATGCAAGAAAAGACTCCTTGCAAGTTGGACTTTGAAGTTCAACATGCAACTTCCTTCTTGCTAAACTGAACATCAGACTTTAAAGTCCAATGTGCAAGGGAAAAGTCCCTGCAGGTCGGACTTTAAAGTCCTCTCTGCAAGAAAAGAACTACCTGCAGGTCAGACTTTAAAGTCCGATCTGCAGGTAAAGAACCAAAATATTGCACATCGGACTTTAAAGTCCGATGTGTAATTATAACAAAGAAAAACCCTACAGGTCAGACTTTAAAGTCCAATTTGCAGAAAAGATTTCCAAAACATTGCACATCGAACTTTAAAGTCCGATGTGCAATTCTAACAAAGAAACACCTTGCAGGTTGGACTTTAAAGTCCGATCTGTAGAGAAGATTGCCAAAACATTGCACATCAGACTTTAAAGTCCGATGTGCAATTCTAACAAAGAAACACCTGTGTGGTGGAAAAAGTGACACTAAGCAAACATGCCCTAATCTCACTTTCAATCACACACTTGTGGAATACGAAAGAGCCTAGAGGTATCACACAATTGGCTACTTCTTTTTGTGGAAGAGAGAGCCACGGGCTACCTATTAGGATTTCTATTCCTTTGTTGCAAATGATAGATAAAATGATGCAAGTTCAACTACTAGCCCTAGAGTGCAAGTATGAACTAGTAACAAGATTGCAAGATTGAGATTAAGTGATGAAAAGCTGTAAACACAAAGATAAAAGGAGAATGTAGATGTGTACCTGGGGTTAAAATCTGAGTGGAAATGTTCGAGACGGGGGCGCAGGCGCCACTGTCCTGATTCTGCTCCTGAAACTGTTGTTTTGCAACCTGAAAAGCTGTCAGAAAAATGTTGAAACTTGCTATCTGACAGAAGGACCAGGGCGCCCAGCGCCCCTGTCCTGGCAGGACCAGGGCACCCCATGCCCTTGTCCTGGTCTTTTGCTCTACAATTTGGTGTGAAGTTCTGTCTCGGTCCGCTTCCGTCGGATCTGCAACTTGTGGCATCCTTCGAATTCGGAAATCTGCACTTATATCTGAAAAGGGTTGTAGGGCGGCTATATAGGGTTTTGCCTTAGTCAAACCCCCGCTTTGGTGATTTCCACCTCCACGAATAGCCAAGTTGTATTGTAAAAGTAATGTGTGTGTGCAGACCTTGTGTGTGTGCAAGATCCTAAAATGCAAGTAAGCAAACTAGAGCAACCTAGAAAGTAAACCCTAATTGCTTGTAAATGATAATGTAAATGGTCCAAATCAAGATGTAAAGAGATCTAAAGCATGAATACAAGTGATATAATGAGACTTATGCAAAGACATGAAAACAACATGAAATCATACCCAACCCCAAGGGAGGGGTACAAGCCAATATTCAGTCGGTGATCCCTTATTGCTCTTCAATGCCTTCAAAGCCCTAAATGGATGAATGAAATTGATAGATTCTTGATAGATGGATGTTGAATGTTGTTGAAGTCTTCAAAGATCTGCTCTTTGGCTGCATAGAAGGTCCTTGAAACCAAAATTCCCATCCTTTCAAATGAAGAAAGAGAGCTCTTATATATGAAACCCTAGGTGTTAATTTCACTTTAGGCTGACTTAGAGATTAAATCTCCCACCAATTTCTTGGGGTTAAGCTTTATTTTATGATTGGATCGCGCTCCTAAAATTTCGAAAAAAATGTCCGGGACCATGTGCACTCCGGGCGCCATGGTCCTCTCCGGGCGCCATGGTCCTGACAACTTTTCACCAAATTTTCAGGGCTGTCGGATATGATGATTTTAGAGAGAATCCCAAAGTTATAGCTGATTTCAAGATGTTTTGACCCCCGAAATCAAGCCCCCAAGTTCAAAATAGGACCTAATTAGGGTTTTTGATTAAATGATGTATTAGAGGAATAAAATGAAAGGGGCACACTTTAATGAAAAGGGCCCAACTTTATGATATGGGAGATGATAAAATAGAACCTTAGACCTAATTAATTTAATTAATTAAGTGCTAAAGGGGAAATGCGATGCAAAATGCAAAATGCGCCAAGGCGGGTGCTAAACTAGGTGTGAAGTTGTACCACCCTAGCAAGTGCGTATAATTTACGATGCTACATTTAGCCCCCACTTTAGCGGTCCTATGAACACTACGTGCATATGCAAGCTAAAGTACAGAAAAGTAAACATTATTTGAAAAAGGATATATCCATAAGTCTGTTGAACGAAGCCCCCAGCGGTATCTGCAGTACACAGTTAGGAACCACAACCTACAAAACCACATGTTAGATCACAAAATAACCTAATGCTTACTAAGGAAGGTGATGAAAATTCGAGGGTAGCTATATGCCCCCCCTATTTCGGCTTGCTAATTTTAGTGAGTTGAAATAGGGTATCATGTTTACCACTTCAAATTGTTAAAGAATATTGATGACAAATGCTCACAAGAAGATTTGATATGAGATCAAAAACTAATGGAGAATCATTTGGTAAGAAAGAGGACCAAATCTCAATTCCAACACAACAAAGAGTGTGAGGATTTGAGAGTTCTCTAACACAAGATGAAGGATGTAAATGGAAACAAAATGCAAAGAGAAGAAAAGAAAGAAAAAAAGCATGAATACACACATGGGTGATCCATGAGAAGAATAGTGAGAGAGAAAACATGGACTTCTCGCCCCTAGATCTTGTCTAGGTGATCCATGTAAGGGAGGAGAGTGAGAAAGTCTAGCCTTATGCCGCTAGTTCCACTCAACCTCGTGCATGTGTGTGTAAGGGAGGTTAGAAGCACCTCATAGGAGTCTATGCCTGAGTATGCTACAACCTGTATATGTATAGTACAAAAGCGTGACATCTCGCTCTAAGAGTCTGTTCTCTGGTTCCGAGAATGACCCATTGCTCAAAAAGTGTAATGTTTATGTCATAAGCAAAGTAGAACAAGGATACCTACCTTCATCACAAAAGAAGATACCCCAAAAATGCAACAATGTCATAGATCCAAGCAAGAGAGTTTTGCACTCTTTAAGCAAGGATAAGATAGTTGAAAAGGGATATCTTGTAGTATGTGTAAAGGAGATCCTTAGAGGAGAAGAGATCTTTGTACAAAAGACACCTATCCCCGAGAGGAATTGTCTTAGACAAATATAACATCTTCTAGAATAAGACAAAGAAGAGAATAAGAATGCAATACTTCCTTCTTTTGCGAGGTGAAAGTGATTCTTAATGAAGGATGACGCTCTTTTTAACCCAATTGGGAGAGTGAATTCATTATGGATGTACTTTACCAAGTGCAAAAGAGGTTGTAGTCAAGGACTTACACCTCTTGTGAGAGAGAATCCTTGAAAAAACAACAACAAATGCATACAAGGAATAACATCAAGTAATAAAGTTCACACCATCCACAAAATAGGAAAAAATGGATCCTTAGATAAAAATAAGAAAAGATCATTGGCTCCCAAGGATAAGGTCAATGAGAAGGACTTACACAATCTTCCAGGGAGAGATTTAGACATAAGCGAAATGTACTACATACTCACATGAGTTCATGCAAGCAAGACATTAGTGTATGTAAAATGCTCCTCACAAGAAGTGGGTAGGATAAGAAAGAGAATACACATCTTCTCCCATATCTAGGAAAAGAGGATTCTAAAGAAAAGATGATAAATATTTCCACAGTATTACCCCATAGGAACAAGAGATAACATAGAAAAATTAGGCTATTATGTTGCTTCAAAAATATGATTGCACTTGAAATTGTACCATCATGAATGACAATGAGCCCCCAGTAAATGAGCTACCAATGTCACATAATGATGAGCAACATAATAGCCATTAATGTTATTTAAAGACATGATAGATTGAATGAGGTATTTGAATATGACATGCTAAATGCTCAACTATAAGTGAGATCAAAAACATGTATAAAATGATAAAAATTGAAGAAGGAAAGTTACAAGAGAGATGAGTGTAATTTATTAGAGCCTTATCCCTATAGGAAAGGACTTTATGATGAATAGGAGATAAAGATACATAAGTGGATTTAGAAATTTGAGGGGAGTCATAAAGAGATTTGTTCATCGCCAAGATTTCCTTATGAGGGGAATGAGAGTTCATAGAAGTAGAAGATGATTTAGTTGAAGTGAGATCATCATCACTACTAAATATAGCATTCACACTGAGAGATGGTCTTTTAGATGCTTTGGTGGGCTTAGAAAGATTATATCCAAGTCCAAATGAATATTCATGCATGTTATGTTCTAAAGGAACTTTAATTCCTTGTTCATTTGTGCCACAACCATTTCCACTATAGCCACTCTTAGCCAAAATATGGAAACCACGACCATAACGATTAGCCATTTCAAAAAGAAAAGGTGGTTTTTCATAAGACAAAGAATCAAATTCTTCAGAATTAGAGGTGTGAGGAGAAGAAGTTTGAGAAGCGGCCACAAAATTATTGCTCATAGGTTCAGGTAAGACTGATTGATCTCTAGTTTCTTCCTTCTTTTTAACTTTAAGCTCTCTAGGAGGAACCCTATACTCACCTACAAAGGTGGGATTAAAATCAAGAGATCCCCAATCGTCTTCTGCGAGAACCTTCTCAGGATCAAAAGCCTTTTCATGTGTAGATTCAAGTTGAGAAGAATCTTCTTCAGGAACTTCAGACTCATCCAAAGAATTTGTATTATCAGAGGGTGATGATTCATCCATAGGTGTCTTGTTTAACTAGTCATCACTAGAAGAGGAAGGCTTAGAAGGACTCCCTTTGGAAGTAGATGTTTGCAAACAAGCTTGAAAATTAGTATCACCTATCAAGGTATATGTCTTATTATTATAAATAAATTTAACTTGTCTATGAAATGTAGAGGGGACAGCTTGCATATTGTGAATCCAAGGTCTCCCTAATAACAAGTTGTATGTTAGATTTCCCAACATAACATGGATAGGAGTAGGCAAAGTAACAGGTCCCACTGTGATGGGTAAGGTGATAATACCTAATGAAGACTTAGCCACATTATCAAAGCCTTGAATGGGACGAGAGTCAGGCTCAATAAGGGATGTATCCACATTCATCTTATGCAATAGATTAATGCTACACACATTAAGGCCAGAACCATTATCTGCCAGTGTTCGTCTTATAGCAGTGTCATTTATGATAACCACAATCATCAAGGGATCATATTGATGTTGAATTTCATTAGTAGGCAACTCATCTTGAGTAAACACAATTTGAGCTTTAGGATTCATCACAGAGTTAACCAAAGACACTATATTACTAGATGTATTAGGTGGAGGAACATTCAAATCTTTCAAGGCATCTTGTAACATTCCATGATGAGCGGAAGAAGTTTGGATCAAATCCCAAAGGGATATCTTAGCAGGAGTAGTTTTAAGTTGTTCTATGAGATCATATTCCTTACCAAGAACTTGTGAAATATGCAGAGCTTGAGGAAGAATAGGTTGGGAAGGAGGAAGTGAAGTTGGGATAACTAGAGGAGGATTAGGTTGCCTATTGTTTCTTGTGTTATAGGTATGAGCAACCGCATTATAACTCTCTCTAGTCAGTTGCTTAGCATACTCATAAGGGCTCTTAGTAGAATAACCTCCTTGCACAGTAATAATAGGTTTCTTAGGAGTGCAAAAAGAATCATTAGCATAACCACCTTGAACCACTAAGATAGGCTTATTTAAAGGTTGAGAATTTTGAGAAGGACAAGCACCTTGGACAGTGAAGAGAGGTTTGTTAGGTGTTTCATTCACATGTATCAAATTGATTGAGGATGGTTTAGAGGAATGAACAAAGGTCTTAGAAGAATTATTGATAGTCTTCCCTTGCACTAAAATCTTATCACGGATTAAATCAATTTTAGGAGAGAGACAAGGGGTAGGCATTGATGTTCTAGTAGGAAGAGTAATACTAGGAAAAGTCATATCTTCGTCTATCATCAAAGGATCTACATGGGGAATAAACTCTCTAGGAGAAGGATCAAAATTACTCTCTAAAGTCTCACTTTTGAGAGGGAGATCTTTGAAAGAGATGTTAACCACCTGGCTTTGAACTAGGGTATCCGTATGAGTAGAACCAAGTTGAGGAGAGGGAGATGCTTTATTTTTAGAGGGAGAATAATTGAGATTCAAGGAAGGTGAGACACTATCAAGGGATTTTTCAATCTTGATTTCATCCCCTTTGGCTAGGGGTAGAGAATAATCTACACCTTCTTCTAATGGTTCATCCCAAATAGTGAAGTGGTTGAAAGGAATGTTTGAAGTATTGTCAATTTCGGGAGAGGAGATAACATTGTTTATTAATTCCTCATCCTCTTTCCTCAAAATATGTTCAATATGATCTTTAGGGGAGAGAGAATTAAGGAAATTGCTTATTATCTCATCTTATTTCTCTAAGGGATGCTTATGGGTAAGACAAACTTTAGGAGAAGGGTAAGCATTTATCATTAATTCATCATCTCTTGTGGGAATTTTGTTGGAAAAGGAAATGCCATCACTAGGAAATGTAGGGATAATGTCATCTTCTTGCACAAAAGGATCCTCATGAAGGGAGTGTTTTTTAGGAGGAACATGAACATATTTCTCCAAAGATTCATGCTTAGGAAGGAGATCTTTGAAAGAAGTGTTCATAACCTCTTGTTGCACTAACCTGCCCCCATTGGAAGGACCAAGTTTAGGAGAAAATAAGTCAATGTCCATCAATACCTTTTCACTTAGAGAGGCATCATGTAGGGAAGATGAAGTAACATTAAGAAAGGTGTTTATGATATCATTCTCTTCCTCTAGGATAGCTAAATAGGAAGGGCACATTTTAGAAGAATTGTCAAGATCACTCTTAAAGTCTTCATCCTTAGAGAATGGGAGAGTCTCAAAGGGATTGGTAGCAACTCTTTTAGGCACTAAAATGTTGTTATAGATGGGGGGAGGTTCTTTAGGACAAGGAAAAATTGAAACAAGGGAAGCTAACCCATTATCACATCTATGAAATGAACACATCATGACAACAATTTTTCTCTTTCAAATGATAACACATGCAAAATAGAAGGAAATGTTTAATTTTAACCAATGCAAGCACTTAGAATTTAGATTTAGAAAATGAAATTTATGATTCAAATGAGTTCCTAAATCAGATTTGAAATTAGTGATCCCAATTAAGCTATCCACAAGTTCAACAAAATTAGGGTTTTAGCAAAAATTTCCTCTAAATTTTTGAATCTTGCAAGAAATTAAAACTTGTAAATACAAATTTGAATTTGAAATAGCATAAACACTCAAATTTGAAAACATAAATCAGAATTAGAGAAGATTGGAGTTCACGTCGGGTTCACCAAAATGTGTGGTGGAAAAAGTGACACTAAGCAAACATGCCCTAATCTCACTTTCAATCACACACTTGGGGAATACGAAAGAGCCTAGAGGTATCACACAATTGGCTACTTCTTTTTGTGGAAGAGAGAGCCATGGGCTACCTATTAGGATTTCTATTCCTTTGTTGCAAATGATAGATAAAATGATGCAAGTTCAACTACTAGCCCTAGAGTGCAAGTATGAACTAGTAACAAGATTGCAAGATTGAGATTAAGTGATGAAAAGCTGTAAACACAAAGATAAAAGGAGAATGCAGATGTGTACCTGGGGTTAAAATCTGAGTGGAAATGTTCGAGATGGGGGTGCAGGCGCCACTATCCTGATTCTGCTCCTGAAACTGCTGTTTTGCAACCTGAAAAGCTGTCAGAAAAATGTTGAAACTTGATGTCTGACAGAAGGACCAGGGCGCCCAGCGCCCTTGTCCCAGGGACCAGGGCACCCAGCGCCCCTGTCCTAGCAGGACCAGGGTGCCCCATGCCTCTATCCTGGTCTTTTGCTCTACAATTTGGTGTGAAGTTCTGTCTCAGTCTGCTTCCGTCGGATCTGCAACTTGCGGCGTCCTTCGAATTGGGAAATCTGCACTTATATCTAAAAAGGGTTGTAGGGTGGCTATATAGGGTTTTGCCTTAGTCAAACCCCCGCTTTGGTGATTTCCACCTCCACGAATAGCCAAGTTGTATTGTAAAAGTAATGTGTGTGTGCAGACCTTGTGTGTGTGCAAGATCCTAAAATGCAAGTAAGCAAACTAGAGCAACCTAGAAAGTAAACCCTAATTGCTTGTAAATGATAATGTAAATGGTCCAAATCAAGATGTAAAGAGATCTAAAGCATGAATACAAGTGATATAATGAGACTTATGCAAAGACATGAAAACAACATGAAATCATACCCAACCCCAAGGGAGGGGTACAAGCTAATCTTCAGTCGGTGATCCCTTATTGCTCTTCAATGCCTTCAAAGCCCTAAATGGATGAATGAAATTGATAGATGCTTGATAGATGGATGTTGAATGTTGTTGAAGTCTTCAAAGATCTTCTCTTTGGCTGCATAGAAGGTCCTTGAAACCAAAATTCCCATCCTTTCAAATGAAGAAAGAGAGCTCTTATATATGAAACCCTTGGTCTTAATTTCACTTTAGGCTGACTTAGAGATTAAATCTCCCACCAATTTCTTGGGGTTAAGCTTTATTTTATGATTGGATCGCGCTCCTAAAATTTCGGAAAAAATGTCCGGGACCATGTGCACTCTGGGCGCCATGGTCCCGACAACTTTTCACCAAATTTTCAAGGCCGTCGGATATGATGATTTTAGAGAGAATCCCGAAGTTACAGCTGATTTCAAGATGTTTTGACCCCCGAAATCAAGCCCCCAAGTTCAAAATAGGACCTAATTAGGGTTTTTGATTAAATGATGTATTAGAGGAATAAAATGAAAGGGGCACACTTTAATGAAAAGGGCCCAACTTTATGATATGGGAGATGATAAAATAGAACCTTAGACCTAATTAATTTAATTAATTAAGTGCTAAAGGGGAAATGCGATGCAAAATGCAAAATGCGCCAAGGCGGGTGCTAAACTAGGTGTGAAATTGTACCACCCTAGCAAGTGCGTACAATTTACGATGCTACAACACCCTGCAGGTCGAACTTTAAAGTCTGACCTGCAGGCAAAACTGCAAAATCCAAAAAACTTAAAAAACGAGAAAAATAAAAGACGAAAAGCAAAAGAGGCTAATTGACGGAGTCAATCAACCTTTCCCGAAGGACATGAGGCACGAAACGGACCTGTTTGGTAGGGTTTCCTCATGATTTTAGCCACGCTAAAATCGAGGACAACAAGATTATAATTTTTAATCCACAATATAACCTTAAACAGATCAAGTACTGGTAAAGCACAAATACCGGTAAACAATACAACTTAACAATTAACCTGATAATCAATGTAAGGCAACCATACCACTTAACACCATGATTTGTACATGGAAAACCTAGAAAGGGAAAAACCACAATGGGAAACCTACCCACAGTTAGATGATACTTTTGTAGAAAGTATGTGTTACAATGAGGGGTCTGCACTTGCAAGAAGGCACACTGCCTAGAGCGTACTGCTCATTACAAAAGAGTCTCACTGACTACAAAGAGGCTACAACCTTCTCAATATAAATGGACAACAATCCAATAGAGTGAACTGCTAGAAATAGCATCTACCATGCCTGATTATAGTCCTGGTTAAGTTCTATGCGGGAGGACTAAATCCTCTTTTGAATCCAATCCGATCACCAATGATCGATCAACTCCTTAGTCCCAGTGATATTACAATATTCGCACATTAAATTCTTTGACCATGAACTTTCCAATAACCATGATACTTTACAAAGAGTTTCTACCTCTTATTTATACAAACCCTGAGGCCTAAACCAATTAGGTCGACTACCTAAAGATATTACAATAAGATCATTACATAATTCCTTTTTATAATGATATGCCATGTTGGCTTAAGATCAAAACAATAATAGAAAATCCATAAACCATCTTGAATCATCTAGGTAACGTGTAGAGTACACGCTAGCATGATACCGGTCCATAACCTAGATAGGTAATAGACCTATTTTGGGTCCACCATGCCAAAACAATATTCTCAAGCAATTGAAATGCGATCAACGAACATCTTCAGCATCCTGGTATCCATCAAGAAGTTGCACCAACACCACTTATGCATCTTGTCATAATTCCTCAATGAAAGCTTTGTCGATAAATCCTTAAACCAGTACCGGTAAGGGTTTACCAGTGTGTATGATAACATCCAATTACCAAGCCAATACCAACTGAACACAACATGGTCATGGAGCATATAACACATGAAATCCAATATACTTCAATGAGCCAAACATGTCAGAAGTTCCAATCAGATAATCTCTTCTGTCGGTAACACTAGATCTTATACTGGTAACCTGTCTGTCGGTAACCATCCATATCAGCCAATGTAAACCTATCTATCGGTAATAGCTAGTGTTGACATCAATGACAAAACATCAATGCCACACATAATCTATTCATTCATAATGCCAACAATCTCCCCCTTTGGCATTGATGGCAACACTAGATGTGAAAAACATCTAAGTACCAAAAAGTGCCAAAACAAGTCTCCCCCTGTGGAAGACAACCAAAAATCAATAGCTCTCCCTCTGTGAATGATATCTCTGTAAGGTTCGGAACAAACCTCTCTCCCCAATGTATACAAATTTTCTTTTATTTTCACATCAATATCTCTCCCCCTTTGACATCAATGCCAGAAACCTGACAAAAATATCAAAGCATTGATATAAACCTCTGAATCTCAAAGCTGACTACTCCCCTTGAGTAGTAGCACCATTCATCAATGCTAGAATGAATAATGTTCATGATAATGCATACCAGACTGATGACAAACTTCATCAATCAAATCTCTGTCAGAGGGGTAGAAACCCCTAACCTGTCTCTCAAGTATTCAAATGATTCCTTAGACAATGGTTTAGTGAATATGTCTGCAATCTATTCTTTAATGTTCACATAAACCAGTTTGACTTCCTTTGTTTCTACCTTGTCCTTCAGAAAGTTATACTTTATTGAAATATGCTTAGTCTTAGAGTGAAATACCGGATTCTTAGACATGTCAATAGCTGCAGAGTTATCACAGTAGATAACTACCGGTTCACTACAATTTACCCTGATATCCTTCAACATTTGCTTCATCCATAAAAATTGAGTGCAATTAGTTGATGCTGCAACATACTCAGCTTCTGCAGTAGATAAAGAAATGCATGACTACTTTTTGCTTATCCATGAAACCAGTTTCTTTCCAAGAAAGAAAGCTCCACCAGAAGTGCTCTTCCTGTCATCAGTATCACTAGTTTTACCTTTGATGTGAACTTTGTTCAGTGTGTAGATTGTTGTACTCACTGCTTCTCTCCAGTATATATGAGGCAATTTGGCTTCCATCATCATAGATCTAGTTGCATCCAAAATGGTTTTGTTCTTCCTTTCAACTACTCCATTTTGCTGAGGAGTCATAGGTGCAGATAGTTGTCTCTTGATTCCATTTGTTTCACAATAACTGTTAAATTCATGAGAAGTGAACTCGCTGCCATGATCTGATCTTAGACATTTAATTTTCAATCCAATTTTTGTTTCAACCTTCGCTTTAAAGATCTTCAATTTCTCAAAAGCTTCAGACTTCTCCCCTAGAAAAGTCACCCACATCATTCTAGA
The DNA here is from genome assembly GCF_030272615.1 of Cryptomeria japonica. NCBI lineage: Eukaryota > Viridiplantae > Streptophyta > Pinopsida > Cupressales > Cupressaceae > Cryptomeria > Cryptomeria japonica. The sequence continues at coordinate 525,715,225 of NC_081409.1, read as the reverse complement.
ATAGTCATCAATAATCAGCATGAAATACCTATCACCTTGAAAGCTTCTAGTCCTTGCTAGACCACATAAGTCAGTGTGAATCAAATAAAGTACATCATTAGATTTATCATGTATGCTCTTAAAAGAACTTCTAATTTGCTTACCCAATTGACATTCCTTACATACTAGATTATGAGGCTTCATAATCTTAGGTATATCTCTAACTGCCTTAGTTGAACTGATCTTAATAATACAATCAAAATTAACATGACACAACCTCTTATGCCATAGCCAACTCTCATCAATATAAGCAATCAAACATGTCTTATTACCAATGTTCAAGTGAAAGATATTACATCCTGTCTGAATACCGGTTGCAATTTCCAAACCAGTCTTGTTAATGATTTTGCATTTTTTATCCTTAAACTGAAGTTGAAAACCCTTATCAACTAATTGTCCAATACTCAAAATATTATGCTTCAATCCTTCTACATAATAGACATTATCAATATTATGCTTGCCATCCAAAGAAATAATACCTCTACCTTTGATCATACATGCTTTGTCATCTCCAAATCTGATTTCACCACCATTAAATTCTTGCAGGGACAAAAAATTCCTTTTATCTCCAGTCATATGGTGTGAGCATCCACTATCAATTACACATTCATCTTTATCTTCAACTTTTGCTCCCAGGGAATTTTCTTCATTTTTGATAGCTGGTTCTGGTTCATCTTCCTTCAAAGCATAGAAAACCCATTCTTTTCCATTTCCGGATCCACTAGCAAAGTCTTCTGCTAGTTCATCTCCAAAGTCATATGTTACTCCTTCCTCATCTGCTATGTAGCATTGTTTCTTGAATCTATATATGTTAGAGTTAGGCTTAAAAGTTTTCTTTACTCTTTCCTCAAACCTTGCATTCCTTTCAGGACATGTAGATGCAAAATGACCAATCTTATTACATGCAAAACATTTAAAAGGTGTTTTTCCTTCATACTTACTTCCAGTAGGTCCTTTAGGTACTCTTCTAGCAAATAAGGCTTCAAGTTGCTCAAGCTCTTCATCTTCTTTCCTCACGTCTTCCAGTTCTTTTACATATAAGTCTCTCCAATAACTCTTCCCAGTAGATATTGATGATGATGCATGAAAAGAGGGTTTAGACTTTACAACTCCAAAAGATCCAAATTCTTCAAGCTCAAAAGCAGATAATTTCCCAATCAGAATGTCTCTGTTAACTGAAGTGTTTGCCATTGTTCTCAACTCATTAATTGCAGTTGACTTCACATTGTAAGATGGTGGAAGGGCTCTCAAGACTTTGGAAACTATTTCATCTTCACTTAGAAATCCTCCACAACATTGAATTCCCATAACAATCTCATTTACTCTTTCCATAAATACAGAAATTCTTTCATTTTCTTCCATTTTTAAGTTTTCATATCTTACCCGATAACCATCAAGTTTAGCAATTTTGACAGTAGGGTCATCTTAATTCAGAGTTTGCAATTTGTCCCACATAACCTTAGCTGATGATTTGTCAGTCAATCCCATGATCTGCTGATCTGTAAGTGCACACAAGAGGGCTTCTCTAGCTCTACAATCATTTTTAATATTCTTATCCAAGTCTGCAGGAGTAGGATTCCCAGATGCCGGATCATAAGGTGTGTATCCTTTCTCAGTGATCTCCCAAATATCCTTGCCAAGACATCTAAGATGAGTCTCTATTCAAATTTTCCATATCCCATAATTTGTTCCATCAATCTTAGGGATTTCTCTTCTAAAAATAGTTGTCGGTGGATTAGTTTTGTTAGTTCCCATGAGATATACCTCAAGCGGTTAAGCTTATGCAAAACAGGACCAAATATCTGATACCAATTGTTAGGATAACTAGTGAACAACTGAGAGGGGGGGGGGGGTGAATCAGTTGTTAACAGATTATAACTTTTAATCCACAATATAACCTTAAATAGATCAAGTATCGGTAAAACACAAATACCGATAAACAATACAACTTAACAATTAACCTAATAATCAATGTAAGGAAACCATACCACATAACACCATGATTTGTACGTGGAAAACTTGGAAAGGAAAAAACCACGGTGGGAAACCTACCCACAGTTAGATGATACTTCTGTAGAAAGTATGTGTTACAATGAGGGGCCTGCACTTGCAGAAGGCACACTGCCTAGAGCGTACTGCTCATTACAAAAGAGTCTCACTGAATAAAGAGAGGCTACAACCTTCTCAATATAAATGGACAACAGTCCAATAGAGTGAACTACTGGAACTAGCATCTACCATGCCTGATTATAGTCCCGGTTAAGTTCTATGTTGAAGGACTAAATCCTCTTCTAAATCCAATCCGATCACCAATGATCGATCAACTCCTTAGCTCGAGTGATATTACAATATTCACACATTACATTCCTTGACCATGACCTTTCCAATAACCATGATACTTTACAAAGAGTTTCTACCTCTTATTTATACAAACCCTAAGGCCTAAACCAATTAGGTCGGCTACCTAAAGGTATTACAATAAGATCATTACATAATTCCTTTTTACAATGATATGCCATGTCATCTTAAGATCAAAACAATAATAGAAAATTCATAAACCATCTTGAATCATCCAAGTAATGTGTAGAGTACACACTAGCATGATACTGGTCCATAGCCTAGATAGTTATCAGATCTATTTTGGGTCCACCACGCCAAAGCAATATCTTCAAGCAATTGAAACATGATCAACAAACATCTTCAACATCCTGGTATCCATCAAGAAGTTGCACCAACACCACTTATGCATCCTATCATAATTCCTCAATGAAAGCTCTGTCGGTAAAACCTTAAACCAGTGCCGGTAAGGGTTTACCAATGTGTATGATAACATCCAATTACCAAGCCAATACCAATTGACCACAACATGCTCATGGAGTATATAACACATAAAATCCAATATACTTCAATGATCCAAACATGTCGGAAGTGCCAATCAGATAATCTCTTATGTTGGTAACACTAGATTTTATACCGGTAACTTGTCTGTTGGTAACCATCCATATTAGCCAATAAAAACCTATCTGTTGGTAATAGCTAGTGTTGACATCAATGACAAAACATCAATGCCACACATAATCAATTCATTCATAATGCCAACAGGCTTAACACATTCTCTAAGACCACCGACTCAATTAACATCAATTGTGTCTACATAAATAGCCATCACAACTAGGTCGGCCACACAACCTAATTACATCAAGAATTTACAAAAAGATCACAAAAGATCATCATAGATCGCTATCCAGATCATAACAACACATTAAAATGCAATATCAATAGTTGATTGATCATAACTCATCACGAAAATCCGATCTGTATCCTCAAATCACTCTCCAAATCATTTCACTGGTTTCCAAGAAAATCTTCCTTGAATCGCGCTAAAATAGCTATTAAATCTTTCACACAGGTTGTGTCATGTTACCAACTTTAAGTAGACTCATTGTCGATCACCGTCATAACATAACTCATTATCGGTTTGAAGATTTCTTCACCGGTCCTTAAACCCTACTAAAACCTTAGCAAAACTTCATCAGAAATTGAAACACGCCTTCCGATAATCATCACAAGTTTCAGTTCCGGTCACATACATCTTTCCATCATACAAGTTCACCATCCAAACCACAAATCACCAATCATTGCCAATCGACAAATCCAATTAAAACAATTCTACTTTACTGGTTAAAGTCCTAATTCACAGAATTTAGATCACTACCGGTAAACCCTGTCATCTGGTAAACTAAATCACTTAGATGCTAAAACAAAACATTAGGAACATCAAGACCATCAGTTGCCAGCAATGACAACACAAATAACTGATCATGTCATCTATTCATAGAATCTCAATCTCTTCATCACAAATAGACTTCTATCCTTTAACAGTGCAGACATCCAACTTCAACTCCATGACCTGATCTACATCAGTTATGCCAAATGCCAACAATCTCCCCCTTTGGTATTGATGGCAACAATAATCAGATACACAATTAGAATACCATCATCATCATCAACTTGCTTGCCGATATCACATGATCTCTCCTTTACATCGCCCCCTGAGCCAATGCTTCATTCAATCTGATCTTCAACTTCTCACATTTCTGCCAAATCTGATTTCTATTCATTTCTTCTCCCCCTTTGACAACAATGCCAAAGATGTAAATGCATCACGTGTCATTGATTCTATTGTTGACTCTTTCACCATCTTTGCTACATAAATCTGAAAATTATAACAGAGCATTAAATTAGAATTTTACATCAAACTTGCTCCCCAAAGGAGTAGCTTGTACCTTCATCAATCCTTGGTATAAAATAAACATGAAATCCACAGGATTGACGGATCTCCATCATTCTAGTTCTTTCAGTGTAGAGGTCTAACCCCTTGTTTACCTCTAAGAAACTCAAAAGTAGCCTTTGGTAAGGGTTTAGTAAAGATATCAGCCAACTAATCTTTACTCTTCACATATTCCATCTTCACTTCCTTATCTTGAACTCTTTCCCTTATGAAATGATACTTCAATTCAATGTGCTTGGTTCTAGCATGTAACACATGATTTTTAGAAATATTGATTGCACTTGTATTATCACAATAGATAGTCATCGGTTCTGACATATCTATCTTGAATCCTTCTAGCACATGTCTCATCCATATTGCATGTGTGCAATTCATGTATGCAGCAACATACTTAGCTTCAGTTGTAGATTAAGAGACACAAGTTTGTTTCTTTCTCATCCATGCCACTAATCTTCCTCCAAGTAGAAAAGCTCCACCAGTTGTGCTTTTTTGATCATCAACATTACTTGCCCAATCAACATTAGTAAATACATTCAAAGTAAAATCATCTTTATAGGGATACCATAAACCATAGTCTACTGTTCCTTTGTGATACCGAAAAATTCACTTCACAACCACCATGTGACTTTCTTTAGGCTCTTTTTGAGATCTTGCAACTAATCCAACAACATGAGAAATATCCGGTCTACTATGGACAACATAATGTAGCTTGCCAATCATAAATCTGTACTCTTTTTCACTAACAACAAGGGAATCATCTTCTTTTGAGTACTTGCAACCAGTCACCATCAGTGTACCTACCGGTTTGCAGTCTTCCATGCCGAAAGTCTTCAACACTTATTTGATATACTTGGTCTGACAAATAAAGATACCACCATCCATTTGTTGAACCTATAAGCCAATAAAGAACTTCCTTTCACCGATTAGAGACATTTCAAATTCCTTTTTCATTATATCAGCAAAGTCCATACACATATCATCATTGCCACCAAAAATTATATCATCAACAAACACTTTAGCTATCAACATCTTGTCTCCACCAATCTTCAAATAAATATTGTTGTCCTCACTAGTACGTTGGAATCCAATCTTGATCAAATGTGCATGTAATCTCTCATACCATGCTCTCGGTGCCTGCTTAAGACCATACAAAGCTTTGTGCAATTTACACACCATGTCTTTATCATCAGTCAAGGAAAATCCATCAGGTTGTTCAATGTATACTTCTTCTTCTAGAATCCCATTTAAAAAGGATGACTTGACATCCATTTGGTATACTTTGAATCCTTTATATGCAGCAAATGCCAGTAGCATTCTTACACCTTCCAATCTAGCAACAGGTGCAAATGTTTCACCATAGTCCTCACCTTCCTCTTGAGCATACCCTTTGCAGACTAACCTTGCCTTGTTTTTTACAATCCTTCCTTCTTCATCCAATTTATTCCTAAAGACCCATTTTGTTCCAACTACATCTTTATCCTCCGGTCTAGGAACAAGTGACCATGTCTAATTCTTCTCAATTTGATCCAAATCTTCATTCATTTCCTTCACCCAATCATCATCCTTTAGTGCTTCCTTAACTGTCTTGGGTTCAATTGTAGATATCAAACATGAATTCTCTCTGATCTTTCTCTTGGTTTGCACACCTGCATTCTTATCACCAATTATATGTTCGTGTGAATGATTCAGTCTGACATATCTAGGTATTGCCTATGTCGTACCTGCATCTTTTCATCAAATTCTCCATTTTCACTGTCACCACTCACTAGTTGAGCACCTAGTTCCGCATTTGTCGGTTGTTCATTATTCTTTGCTTCCAGTTCAATGATCACAAACTTTTCCTCATTATCATCCTTTTCAGGTTCATATCTTCTTGTACCTTCAGACTTATTAGATAAATAATCAACGTTTACATTAGCACTTTCAATAATTTTCTTAGTCCTCTTATTGTAACATTTATATGCTTTACTCTTAGAAGAGTAACCAAGAAAAATTCCCTCATCAAACTTCTCAGTGTAGTTATCTCTCTTGATAAAACATTGACTTCCAAAGATTTTTAAAAAACTAACACAAGGAGTTTTTCCATACCATAGATCATAGGGTGTCTTATTGTTACCTCTTTTTACCAGTACCCAGTTAAGAGTCTATACAACAGTACTGACCGCTTGTCTCCAAAACATTTTGGATATATTACTCTGTAATAGCATAGTTATTGTAGCTTCAACTATTTTTCTGTTCATTCTTTCTACAATGCCATTCCGTTGTGGTCTACTTGGAGCTGACATCTGTCTCTTTATACCATGTTCATCACAATACTTACAAATTCATCATATGTGAATTCACCACCTCGGTCTGATCTTAAACACTTCAAGTTCTTACCTGTTTCCTTCTCAACCAGATCTTTAAATGATTTGAATTTATTAAATGCTTATGATTTCTCTCTTAGAAATGTTACCCATGTCATTTTAGAATAGTCATCGGTGAAGATCATGAAATACCTATCACCATAATAACTCTTTATTCTCATAGGGCCACAGAGATCAGTATGTACCAAATCTAAAACATTCCCAGAAATACCATTCTTGCTCTTGAAATAAATAGAGGTCATCTTACCGATTTGACAATCTTTGCATATCACACTATCTGGTTTGACAAGTTGTGGTAATCCTCTTACAACACTTGACTTGCTTATCTTAATCAGATTATCAAAATTAACATGACAACATGTTTTATGCCATAACCAATTGTCATCCATTCTTGCAACCAAAAAACTATTAACATTACTATTCAAATGGAATAAGTTACCTCTAGTTTGCTTCCCGGTAGCAATTAGTTCACCATTACTTCCGATAATTTTGCAGACTCCACTCTTAAATTCAAGAAAATAAGCTTTATCATTGAGTTGACCAACATTTAAAAGATTATGCTTAAGACCATCAACCCAAAATACATCATCAACATTACTCTTTCCATTTAGAGAGATAGAACCTTTACCTTTCACCATGCAAGGAGAGTTGTTCCCAAATCTAACACCTCCATTAAATTCATTAAGGGTTATGAACTTACTTTTGTCTCCCTTCATGTCGTGTGAGAAGTTGCTATCTATAATCCACTCATCACTATTCTCCATATGAGATACTAGTGCCTTTTTATCAGACAGTTCCTCCTTCACAGCTACAAACACAATTTCTTCATTATCATCTTCTTCTTTCGACTCCTCATCGGTCACACCTTCATCTACTGCAACATAACAATGTTTCTTGCCCTTTCCTTTAAATCTTCTAAAATTTTCTTTCTTATTGGTGTTAGGGCTGGTAGCAGCAATATGACCAATTTTATTACAAGAGAAACACTTCAAAGGTAGCTTTCCTCTATACTTACCAGTGCCTCTTGGAAATCTCTTTTCTAACAATGTTTCGAGTTCCATCACATGATCTTCATTATCTTCATCTCCCCAGTTACTTTCATGACTTGTCATGCACTCATGATTTTGATATATATCTTTTCCTTTTCTAGTAGATGAACCAGTAACAGAAGCTTTAAAGGCAAATTCAATAGATTTTGTTACACTATTGTCAAAACTATTTAATTCAAAAGTTGTAAGCTTACCAATCAATGAATCAACAGTTACCTTATCCTTAGCAATAGATCTAAGTTCTTGGATTGCTGATACTCTAATAGAATACTGAGGTTGAAGAGTTCTGAGCATTTTACTTACTATTTCATCATCTTATTTTTTTCCTCCAGCACTCTTAATGTCGCCAACAACTTTAAATCTCTGACCATACTGTCCAATATTCTCTCCTTCAAGCATTCTCATGTCCTCCATAGATTGTCTCTAACTTTTCCCAAACCTCACCTGCAATTTCCAATCCTTGAATATCAATATATTTTGAATCAGATAAAGTACTTACAATAGCTTCTAGGGCTTGCATATTATCTTGTTGTTCTCTAAGTTCATCCGGTGTCAAGGGAGTAGTGGTAGGAGAAACATATGTTGTTTCAACTTTCTTCCAATATTATGCACCAAGACCTTTAATATAGATATTCATCATGTCCTTCCAGAGCTTGTAGTTATCATTGTTCAACTTGGGACCCTCTTTCTTCATCATCTTGGATTCCTTAGAATATTTTTCCTCAAGCGGTCAGGCTTTCTGCACATAGAGGATTAAAGCTATGATACCAATTGTATTTTATTAAAGCTCTGATACCAATTGTTAATCCTATGAGGATCCAATTAATATGAAGAGGGGGGGTAAATCAGTATTAAGACCAATTCAACTAAAACTCAAAATCAAACTTATTTCAGCTTATCTCAGATCTGAAAATATCTCAACTTTTGTAATAAAATCTAATAACCTCTTTACCAAATTTTCTTAACACATTAATCAAATCATTTACCAATACTTTCACCACCAAAGTAATCATATAAACTTGATCAATTGCCAATTCACTAACCTTATCAATAAGATCAAAAACTTTCTCAAATAACTTCTTATTAGTACCGGTAACCTCTGATAAATTTTTGATAAAACATCATAACCGGTTTCTCAGAAATAATGCATGAAATGAAATATAAAAAAGAATATCACAAGAAAAACATTCCACACATGAACACCATAAATTTTTGACATGGAAACTCAAATAGGGAAAAAAAACATGGTGGGAGTTGGCACCCACAAATATTTGTACTCTTTCGAAGTACACCCTGTTAGGAGCTTAGCCTTGTTAGAAGCTTACAATACGTCTGGTTAAGAGTAGACCCTGTCAAGAGTCACTCGGTTAGGAGATTTGCCTTGCAACTCGATTAGGAGATTGATGATCTGTTAGGATCAACCTCGTGAGAGGATTTAACACTCTTTTGAGAGCTGCCCTATTAGGGGACTTAAATGATTAAGGCCTGTTAGAACCTACCTGGTCAAGGGATTTAACTTGTTGAAACTATTAGGGAGCAATAGTAAGAAAATGATCTGTTTCTTGCACTTCACTGCTTGCTTAATCAAATCCAGTTATACACATCACTAAGAAAGTCTCAGGAAGATTACACACTTCACTTGGATGGCTTAACACATTCTCTAAGACTACCGACTCAATAAACATCAATTGTGTCTACATAAATAGCCATCACAACTAGGTCGGCCACACAACCCAATTACATCAAGAATTTACAATAAGATCACAAAAGATCATCGTAGATCGCTATCCAGATTATAACAACAAATTACAATGAATCGTTGATTGATCATAACTCATCATAGAAATCCAATATGTATCCTCAAAACACTCTCCAAAGCATTTCACTGGTTTCCAAAAAAATATTCCTTGAATCACGCTAAAATAGCTATTAAATCTTTCACGCGGGTTGTGTCATTTTACTACCTTTAAGTAGACTCGTTGTCGATCACCGTCATAACATAAATCATTACCGGTTTGAAGATTTTTCACCAGTCCTTAAACCCTACTAAAACCTTAGCAAAACTTCATCAAAAATTGAAACATGCCTTTTGGTAATCATCACAAGTTCTAGTTCCGGTCACATACATCTTTCCATCATACAAGTTCACCATCGAAACCGCAAATCACCAATCATTTCCAATCGATCGATCCAATCAAAACAATTCCGCTTTACTAGTTAAAGTCCTAATTCATAGACTTTAGATCACTATCGGTAAACCTTGTCATCCGATAAACCAAATCACTTAGATGCTAAAACAAAACATCAGGAACATTAGGAACATCAGTTGTCAGCAATGACAACACAAATAATTGATCATTTCATCTATTCATAGAATCTCAATCTCTTCATCAGAAATAGACTTCTGTCCTTTACCGGTGCAGTCATCCAACTTCAACTGCATGACCTGATCTACATCAGTGATGCCAAATGCCAATAGTAATGACCTTACAGCTGCATCAAACTTGCAGTCCTAAAATCATTAATGAGTACAAAAAACATATATGATTTTCTATGTTTTCAATTACAATATGTACTATATATAACAGTACCACAAAATCTTTCTCAAACTGAAATATAGAATTCTCTGTTGTAAAAACTAGAGAGAACAAAGTCTTTTTCAAACTTTTACAAATTTTCAAATGGAATAATAAAGCCTCAATACTTCTGTGTTCACTCTTTTTCATTCCAACTAAACAATAACTTAAAGTCATGAATTTATAGAGCAAGTAAAAGTGAAACCCTTGAACCAAACTGTAAAACTCGAGTTCCGAGCCAACACTCGAGTTAGGGTTTCCACAGAAAAATACCAAATTACAATTGGAAATAAAACCACATTTCTTTTTCAACTGCAATTTTTAACTCTTTCCATTTTCGAAAACAAGAATCTGGAAAAGTAATTCTTTTCAAAACTAAAAACAATAACTAGAAATGAAGTAATTCTTCTTTCATTTTTACTCTGTAACTTCATTCAATACAAAACAAAGTAAAAGAAATCTATTCGAAACTGAACCAATGTAATCTTTTCCATTTTACTTTTTCATTTACCAAATTTACCTTTGAAAGACCAAAGCAATGTATAGATATTACCTCTGTTAAGGCAGTTCAAACTGCAAACAAAATCCCATAAAATTCTCTATTACCTCCTCTTCCAGCTCATGGAGAGTCCACCAACCAACTCTCCACTCTTCATAATCTGGCATATCTAAAAACCAAGAGAGAAAACTAGCTAGAACACTCTCAAACTGTAACTGTAATCTCATCATGGTGGCGCTAGGGTTCGGTGTTATTCTTGCAAAATGAAATGAACCTTTGTTTACCCTAAATTCTTTCACGAGCCCCAAGACATAATGAATGTCATAAATCACAATACAATCATTTTGAAATCTGTTTAGAATGGACAAAATGATATTATCCTTGAGTGCCAAATCAATGTCTACTCACATCCACGTGAGTTATAATGTTGTCCATGTCTACTCACATCCACGTGATTTATAATGTTTTTCATGTCATCAAGACTGTCGCTGCCAACATAAAAACAATATACCCATCAATGGCATTGATAACACTTTGTTGTCAAAGATAAGAAACGTGTTCAAATAAAACCCGAAACCTCATGTTAAAGCATTGTCAAATGTAGTGGTGGTCGACTATCTAAGTTGATGTTAATACATTGTATAGAGCCCAATAATCATATATCAAAGTCGGCTTAAGTGCCAACTTAAATGCACTTTGATATCAATAAGATGTGCAATATAAATGGACCGGACACTTATGAAAAGTGTATAAAGTGCTATGTAAGCCTGATCCTAAAGTAACCCAAGGGCTAAATGAAACGTGATTACCATTTTGACAACCACCAAAGAAAAAATATGAGCAATATGTATGGATAAACAACTTGCACCAAGGATACTTAGTTGAATATGAAGTGCATTTTGTATGAATCTATGTAATGGCCAACTCATGAATGCAAAATTGACTATGAGCCAATACAAAGTATATCATAAAATAAGTATCAATGGATGTCAGTATCACAGTAGGATAGTGTAAAAATATAACAGGATGATATCACCTGAACAATGAACCATAACCATGTAATCAAGATGCCTTTTAATCTCCACATGGAGCCAAAAGATTAGTACCATCAAAACTGAATATAAACTAACATCACAATGTTGTCACTGAAGAAGATATTGAATGCCAAAGACGGAGACAAGAATGCCAAGACCAAGTGTGCCAAAACTGAATATGCCTTATGCCAAGATCAATGTACCAACTAGCCAACAATTTTGACATCAAGGACAAATAACACAAAAGAGAAGTCAACACCCATGCCAACCTTCACCACTAAGTCACAATAGCCACAAACACTAAGTTTTATCCAAGCACAAGTCAACAACCACGCGAGGTCTACAAGTCACGACACCCTGTCAAAGCAAAGTTACGAGGAGCTTATGCTCATACTTTATTCACTACCAAAAGAAGTACCCACATAGGCGATGTGATACAAAGTCCTGGTGAAATACTCAAACCTGTGATCAAGCCCACCGATAAAACCTTAAATCGATAAAATCGGGCAATCAAGTTTTCCTAAATCACTGAGTGAAGGAAATCAAGCCTGCCAACAATGGAATGGAAGCCCAATTAAAGCAAGAAATATACTCACACTTGCGTCCAATCAAAAAACTTTAAATCGATCCAAAAGTGGCGAAGTCGCCTACCAAAAATAATAATCACAGTTGATGCAAATCAAACGTTGAGCGTGTAGAGGGTCAATCTTCAGTACAAAACATCAATCAAATGAAAACTACCTCTATCAAAGAGTAGGGCATGACAGATGAAAACATGGGCCTCAATAATCACAAATATTCCTGCAAAAAGGAAACTCGTAGATGCGACCACAACAAAGCTTGATCATAGTAGTTGCAATCCTAGCAAACAAAATCGATGAAAGAGACTTATTTCTCGCAATATAAATTAATCACTCCAATGGATGATATACGACTCTTAATATATATTAATCATACCCATGAAAGATTCTCAACCACAAATAAGAAAAAATAGAAAAATTTCAAACAAATGTCGGTAACTGAAATAGTAGAACCACGAGGAAAAATATGAGATCTCTACAATTAATTCGAGGCAATGAAGAATACCTCAACTACAAAACAATTTTCTTAAACTCTGATCTCAAAGTAATTCTTGAATGAAATCTCATATGTGGAAGGAGATACTGGATGTCGGCTCTAATATCATGTTGAAGTATTGGCTTCACTCCAAGACTACAAATAACGATATAACCTTCACAAAGAAAAAATAATATTGCACCAAAAAATGAATTGATTTGAGATGTTAAACAATGCACAAGAGTCTTGTTTATGAAGCAAAAGGCAAAAGAGGTGAGAGTATAAGATAATGACATGATCTCAATATGATGCGAGGGTAGGTAGAGAGTAGGTAATATCCAACTATACCATTACAAATATCAATGCACTTAGGAAATATTAAATGCAAACATAAAATGATAATTGCCTAAGTAAACTTAAGCATAAGTAAATATTATTTTCTCCAACACATATAAAAACTCACAATCATACATACAAATATAAAATTTGCAACACATGAACATAAACATGCATGTGTATATACCCACATACATAGAAAAACACAAACATCCATATATCTATACAAACAAAAATACAACAAAAACGCATACCAAAATATGTACAGGCAAGCATGCATACTTACATACATGTAATAAAGGCACACATACAAACAAAACCTACACAAACCAACATACAAACACACGTACATAGACCCATGCAAATATAGAAACCAACAAACTAACATAAAAATTGAAATTTCACAAATATACATATGCATACAAATAAATAAATTTGAACATATACAAACCCCAAAAAATGACACACAAAGACATATCCACACATACACATCAACATACATATAAATACACAAACATGTAAATGCACAAAAATACAAATTTACAAACATAATCACAAACCCACAAACACATGTATGTAACAAACATTTACAATTATACCTACAAACACACAAGCATACTCCAAATAAGCTAACATACATACAAACAAATATACTACCTGCATACAAACAAACACAACTACAAACATACATACAAATACATATGCATACAAACATACATATACACAACAATCATACATATATACATATACGACACACATACATACAAAAGCATACAATAAAAACACAAATACATGAAAACACACATGCTAACATACATCATGTGCAAAAACATACATACACATACATGCACAAACATGCAAAAATAAATACAAGCATATCTACATACATACATAAAAATAGAATACACATAAACCTACACCTAACCACACATACATACACACAAATGAAATCATGTACATAAAAACATACACAAACATAAACACAAGAAAATCTATATGCCTAGACATTAAATACAAAATAAATACAAACATGCATACATACAAGCATATAGATAAATAGAAACAAATATACATACCCATAAACAAACCAATCACAACCATTCATAATTGCTTACACACATACAAACCTAAAAACATGTGAGCATACAAACACAAATACAATACACAAACCTATATAAGAAACAAATAGAATGGATGAGAAGATGACCAAGTAAAGAGATAGAAAAATCCCTAGGGACGAAAAAGAGTAAAAAATGGGGGAATCATAGGGCGAGGGGTGAACAATTTTTGACGTGGTTTAAAGAGCATGTCAAGTGAAACTTATATTCCAACCATTACCATTATTGAGATTGGATTGGTGAATGTGGATTTTAATGGCTTCTTTGAGTTTCCTCTAGAAGAATTTTTCTTCCTTACTCAAGATTTGGATGTCTTCCAAGAAAATCTGGTGTTTAGTATTGGAGGAGTGCTCTACTAAAGAAGATTTTAGGACCCGTGCATGCTTAATTATTTTGATTCTAGTGTTAACCAAGTGATCTATCTCATAAATGTAGGGGATGCCACAAGAGAAAACCACTTTGTAGACACCCAAGTTTAGAAAGAGGCCTTAAGGATCTTTAAAAGATGAGATTTGATTTAGAATAGGTCAAATGGGCTTAAACGTACAATGGAGCCTTTTTATGGAGGATACTAGAAATTTTGTTGGAGAGGCCCTCAACATAGGGGAGGGAAGAATTTTGAAAATTTGGGGGAGGTGCAGCCACATATTTACAAAAACAATGAGATTGGCTAGGTTGATTGCCTTGATAACATGTTTTCTATAACCATTTAATTGGATCACTTGGGTAAGGTGGGAAATATGTTGGTTTATGAACTCATCATTACAAATCATAAATGTTATATATGACAAAGTTTTGAGGATGCTAATTTTTGGGCAACATCATGATGAGAAAGGGGGTGAAGGTAGAAATCAACAAGGGTAGATTTGCGATAGACTCTGTAGTACCCCTACCCTAATTAGACCCTTTTTGAATTTTCAGTGGCTTATGTGGATGATTGATTTATTGTGATTGTGATGTGTTATTCTAGTATGACGCTTTGGAGTGTGATTTGGTGAACATGATTATGCATTATAGTTTATTGAGGAGTAGATATTGATTAGGCACTATTTCTTGAAATAAGTAGTTGTTAACTCTGCTTATGCATCGTATTTTATAAATGATAAATGTTAAGTTTATTTATGTGTTGCTAATGATGGACTAACACATTTACTTCACATGTGAGTTGCTTTGTGTATATGTCGTCATGTTTGTGTGGAAAGTGTATGGGGTGTGAGGAAATGATTTCCCGTCACTCATTTCGACGAGACACGGAAAGTCACGATTCTCCTTCACCAGCGTGTTTACTGTGTTTATATATACATATATATATATACATATATATATACATATATATATATATATACATATACATATATATATGCGTGGTTCGGTGATGTAGGAAATTGCAGGTACAAGGTACTGACTCCACCTAGCTCCACAGGTCTGAACGTACCTAATTAACCCGATGGAAGTGGAGGAGATAGTTCTAAGGAACTAATGTCATCCCTAGCCTTTCTCGTTTGTGAGCGTCATCAGTCTTTTGTCTACCCTGTCTGATCGCCAAGTAGGCCGTTATTTCGACGCTGGTATGTGGGTCATGTCTCTATTTTGTTTAAGTTGAGTTTTGTGTGTTATGTGTTTTGTGACTTTATTTATTCTTTTAGTGTTTTTTTATGTGAATTGTGTTATAAATTAAATTTGGATAAATCATTATGGGTACCTTTTTAGGGTTAAATTAATAATGCAAGCATGCTAGGTTGATTGATTTAAATTATTGTTTAAAAGTCATCATATAGTGGATTTATTTGTATGCCTTGTGTATTTATAAAAAAAGTCATTTTTTTAAAGGGATTAAATTGCATGTTGACTTTGGTGTGAGAGGGAATTGTATTTTGAATGAAAAATATAAATGTTTTAAAGATTAGATTTTCATTTTTTATTAAAAATTTGAATTTGTGCCCTAAAATAGATTTTTGGGTGAAATGGCTTTATAATTTGGAAACTTTTCAAATGAGGGATTCTTTTCTCATTCTGGGAAGTTCATCCTCTCTGCTGGTGATTGGAGTTTTGGTGAAATCTCTAGCATTTTGGGAGGATTGGGAGCTCTTCTCAAATTTCTCTCCCAGGAAAGCTATGGAAGGTTGGAATTTTTAAAACCTTTGTTTGTTTAATTGTGTTTGTTTGTCAACTATGTGTTTTTCTAGTTTCCTCCCTGTTGGAAGAAAGAATGGATGGGGAATTTTTTTAATCATTTCTTATGCTGTCTTTCCTAGCTTTTGTGTTGTGTTTTGTGAATTTGAAAATGGGGGTTAGTTGTTAAATTCAACTAGTGTGTGAGTTGTTCAAAAAAAAGTTTTGTTTGAAAGGCCAGATAGAAAGAAAGACTTTAAATTTAAATACTTTCCAGGAAGACAAATTTAATTTTTATGAAGTTGCTATGATTTGTAATTTGCCATTTTATTGTGTCTGGACAGAGGTTTTAACAGTAGGAATTTGATGATTTTATTGTTTTGACACAACTCTTTGTTTGGTTTGGTTTTTTAAATGTCTCTGTTTGTAATCACAAAGAAAAAGAGTTTAAAAACAAACACCCTTCTGAAGGTCACAGAGGAGAGGATTTAAAAAAAATTTAAAATATGATTTTTATTTTTTTTGTGGGGGGGGGGGGGGGGGGGCGTGGAGCCCAAACCCCACGACATGGGGAGAGGGCACCACAGCCATGGTGTCTCTCAATCCACCGTGGTGGGGAGAGGGCACCACTATTGTGGTGTCCCCTCACCACGGTCGTGGGGGGGAGACTCCATGACAGGTGGAGGCTCCTCACCCCACACCATGGGGGGAGCTCTCCACTGTTGTGGAGGCTCTTCTTCCATGTTGTGGGGTTTTTCCTGGTAGTGTTGTGATGTTTTTTTTTAATTTCGTAGATTAAAGATTATTTTTTTCGGCCATGTGTTTTTAGATATGAATTAAAATGCGATTTATATTATTATTTATAAATATCTATATATATGTATGTATACACACACACACACACACACACACACACACACACACACACACACACACACACACACACATATATATATATATATTACACACACACACATATATATATACATATATATGTATATACATATATACATATATATGTATATACATATATACATATACATGTATGGATATGCATACATGTATATGTATATATATACATATATACATATACATGTATGCATATATATATATGCATACATGTTATATATATATATATATATATATATATATATATATATATATATATATATATATATATATATATATATATATATATGCATACATGTATATGTATATATGTATATATATACATATACATGTATGCATATACATATTGTAGTGTCATAAAATTGTGACCCCTACAATTTTAACCACATTTGGGGTCCTCACCTTGGTGACGACATCTCCTTCCTTAACCAAGACCTATTTCTGCATTTCTAACCCTTCACTCTTTCTCCTTCATGTCTTGTGTCTTCTTTAGACCCTGTCCGGGCCCCAAAATAGGGTAGGACAGGGGCGTGGCGCCCCTGTCCCAACCCCTTAGGGTGGCCCTATGTTAGGTCTGCTCGATCTCCTATGCACAATTTGTCTTCAGGGTTTGTAATTCCTCTTTGTCGGCCTTCGGTGGTTGAAAATTAATCCTTGAGGCATGTATAAAAAGGAATTCAATACCCTCATTCATGGACGGATGAAAAACAAAAAGACCAATAGAGAGAGTAAGGAGAAGATACAAGATTTCAAGGTCATCATCAAGCATTCAAGTCCTCTTCATTCATCCATTGGAGCAACATTACAACATTCATTTGCAAGCATGTGTGTGTATTAGGGTTTTGTCAAGTTACATGCCATTTCATACAACATTTGTGGTTACATTCAAGCATTTGCAATTACTTTCTTTCTAGGTTGATTCGTCAATCGGGGTTTGACCAAGGCAAACCCCTATCCACAACCCCCCTTTCTTCTCTTTTATGTATGTAGGTTGCAGGTGTGCAGTTGTAATTGCAAGTTTGGGCTTCATTTGCAAAGATGAAAGAACCCTTTTTGTTTCACGGATTTTGTGGCGGACAATGTACATTCCTGCCACGGTCCCCACAAATTTTCTTCAAATTTGCAGGGCAGGTCCATGTCAGTTTAATTAGCTCAGACCCAAAGTTACAATGTGACCTCGAACTAGTAGCACCTCATTTCACTCATTTCCTCTCTCTTTTCCACATAGTCAACAAGTCAACTTTCTCATTTACAAAAGAGGGTAAATGACATTTCAACCACTTGCAATCCACTCAGAATTCACATCCTTGTTTCCCTTGGATTTGGATCTAGCGAATCCAACCCCTCTTTTGAATGTAAATTTCTTCCCAAGTGAAAATCGTCCCAATGGCTTCCTTTCTCTCTCCTAGGTGGGGAGTCACTAGGATCCAATTTTCCACTTTAAATTTTGGTGAACCCGACGTCTTACACATTAATTATGATTTCTCATTCTTAGATCCAATTAATTGCAATTTGAATTTCAAATTTTCATTTTCAAGTTTAATCTATTTGCAAATTTTAGAGGTTAATTGCATAAAAACCCTAGTTTTTCATTTTGAGAAAATTAAGCTTGTGAGGTGTAAAATTTTAATTACTTGTTTCAGATCTGATTTCTATTTCAAAATTGCAATTCTAATATGTCGCTTTATTCTGAAAATTCAGTGGTTAAATCATAAAACACTAATTTTTAAGATCTTTTCATTTTCGATCTTTGACTGCAAGTTTGACCGATCTAGACATCTCCAAATCAATTGTTTTTTTGGATTCCGCATTAAAATCATAATCTCTATCATCCTTGAAAATTTCAAAAAAAGTTGGCTGGACCGTGTGCGTTCCCGCCACGGTCCTCAGCTTTTTTCCTGAAATTTCGGGAGACAGAATTGATTGTATTTTTCTACTCAAATCCAAAAAATCAGCATACTTTATCAGTTTTAACACTCTCTAAGGTCAAACACAAATTCAAAATTCTTCAAATTCACATCTTAAAATTAATTTTCATAAAAAGGTCCTAATTTTAGATTTGCATTTCCAACAAATTCAGATTTTTTTTAATGGAAATTAATAAATTGGATTTGTTTGCCCTTTCTCATGTGATTACATTAATTTTTGCATATAATTATTATGTGTGGGATAAGAGTTTCTTCCATTTCCTATTGCTTCTCTTTCTTCATAGCACTTGGTCATATTGTGTTGTTAGGGTTTCTAAATTATTAGATCTCAAAGCTTTCACGTATCATTTATGTTGCATTATGGTGATGTTGTTAACAAAATGCATTTCCTATGTTAATCACCTTAAAGATTTGTAGATCCTAATCCTTGTACCTCTCCTATGGTATCTGGTGTGAAAGACATGAGATCTAATGCTTTACCCAATGATCTTTCTACAAGAGAGCAAGCATTCGAAAGTAATATGGATCCATCTTCTTCTTATTCTACACACACCCTTGAGAAAGGGGGGCAATATGACAACATCAACATTCTTACATCTTTAGATCCTCCTTATTCTCCTAAGACCTATCTTCAACATCAAGGTCTATGTAGGGAGGATGATGTCATGCATTTTATTCATGACCTTTCCCCTCGCATAGAAATCACTAAAAATGAGCTTTTAGATGAAGAAGATGTTCTCCCTCAATCTTCCAAAAGGATAAGCTTGATAAGGGCAAAGAGATTGTTATTTCACGTGATACTCCTCCTTTATCTACAAATCCTTTTCTGCCTCCTTACACATCAGATTTCGAAGAAATTCATGATCTTGTTCCTCCATCTAGTAAATTGCAACATTCTTATAGACATGGTTTTCATATAATTATAAAACAAGGTTTTAAAGGACAAGGAATTGGTAAATTTGAGCATGGAATCCATGTCCCTATAAATCCTCTTACAAAAACTACTACAAGTGGCCTAGGAAGTGGTATCCCTCTTTCTATGGACGAATTCCTTAGGATTCAAAACTTTAAAGATTACCTTCACAAACAACAAATCAAGAGAGCCCGCAAGAATGCTTCTTCTTCAAAGTGTCCTTTTTGTTCATTTCATCAAACCCATGACCATAATGCTGATGATTGCCCTAATTGTCAAAAATCTATTCAAGATGGCATAGAAAATGGAAAAATTAGAATTGTGGATAATGAAACTCCTTCTAACAAACCTTCTTCTTCATGGGAAGATTATATTTACCCTCCTGACATATTAGCTGCAAGAATCTATTGGAGATTGAAATATGACAAGAACATTTCCTTTCCTTCTCAAAATAAAAACAAAAATCTTAAGCAAGTGAAAGGTATTGAATATTACATTTTCCATGATTTATATTCATATTCTATTGGAACATATTATGCATTTAATAAATTTGTCCAACTATAATATGATCTTGCACACATTTGTCTCACAGAGGATCTAGTTGTATTTCTTGGTAAAAACATCGTGCCTTAGCACTTCTTTTCTCTTCATGTTGCTCTTCACTCTATGGCATAATTATCCCATTTAACGGGAGCTCTTTATCATTAATGGTGGTAGTATTTTACTTTAACATACTTTGGGGCAGCAACATGAATTCTATTTCTCTTCTTCTTTCTATACATTTAATCTCTATCTTTGTGCATTATTCATTATTAGATCTCTTTTCTTGCATAGGGTTATTCTGATGTGAGCATATAATTGTTCTTTGGTTTCCCTCTTTGCTTGGAGAGGGGAATATTTAATGTGTACTGCACTTCTTCTCTTTCCTTCATTCTCTTGGAAATCTTACCTCTTCTATGGTTTCAATTATTCGCAAGTATGATATGACCCTTAGTATGAGAAGTGGTACTATATTTGGGTTTTAGACCTATAGTAAGGGTTTGAGTAAGCCATGAGCAAGTGAGCTTGAACTAGGTCTTTGAGAAAAACCAAAAGCAAGTTTTTAACTCCTTGTATAAACCTTTTGAAGAATCTAAATGCTACCAAGAAACAGCATAAACAATGTGTGGTGAGCAGGGGTATCCATATGTTGAAGTTGATGGGTTGAGGAATGAGAGCATGGTAGTTTGAGTTGAGCAAGTGTATGAACAAATGATGGGAAGAGCTCAAGGAAGAAGTTTTGGGTTGAGTGAAGCTTGTGAACATTGAAAGTGGGCCTTACCAAGAAAACCAAAACCTTTCCTCTCTCATTTGAAGGATTCTTTTAACAAGAAGATTATACTTGTCTTTAATTGGTCCTCATGTGGGTTCCTCCTTATCAAATTGGTATTAGAGCAAGGAAGTAGATCCTTGCAGTTAGTTGTGAGTCGTGAGAGTTGAAGAAAGAAGTTCCTAAGAACATGGAGAGTAGATATGATCAAGACAAGCCATTTTCAGAACCAAGTGCAAATGCAAGGGTAAAGTATGTAAAGTTATAGTTGACAGTGGTTCTGTTGACAACATAGTCTCCATAGAAATGGTGGAAAAGATGAATCTACCAAGGATCCCTCATGAGTCACCTTACAGAGCATTTGGTTTGAGTGATGATCATTGGGTTGATGTCTTAGAGAAGTCCATTGTTCATTTCAATATTGGTCCTTGTTACTACTTATTAAGTTGCCATTAGTTTTATGTCCAAAGTCATTTATATACACTCTAGTCGGTTACTACTACCAAAATATTCAGTTGGTATGCACAGAGCAGTCGGTTATAGAAGAAAGTAGTCACAGAGCCCAGTATACACCGAGCTATCTACTGAGTAACACTCTATGTCTACCGAGCAACAATAATGATACACCGAGTTGATATACACCGAGTGAAACGTGTTACCAGATTCATTGAACCTAGACACACATGTGGAAACGTGTTACAAGATCGAGGAGCAAAAGAATCGTTATCACAATGGAAATTGCACTTAAAGATTGTGTATGATTTTGAGGTCATCTATCCAATGAAATATTTTGTATCGTTATTCATTCGATAAATCATGTTTGTAAGATCGAAGCAATGAACCAGATCACCGACATAAGAGATCTATTTATATAACATGGATTAGGATCATATAGAGATATAGAGGTATGTGTGTATGAGTGTGAAGACAGACATATGTGAAAAGAAAAATCATGGGAAAGCACTGACTGTTATGACTGTTACAAAGACACAGAGGTCACCGAGAAGGATTTTAGAGAACAGTCAAGGAACAGAGTAAATAGAAGGGTTTACCGAGTTACTCTATGGGTTACCAAGGTATGCTATAAGCAAGGTAATCTCATTTTGAGCACATAGAATCTGCTATAACATTTCAGATGTAAAGTTGCAGATATTTGTAAAGATTTTATTGTAATATTTTGAAGTTGTAAGAGAAACCTTTAACAGGGTAAAAGACTAACAAAGTCTATAAATTGTAAAGCCTTTAACCAGGTGCAACATTTAGAATAAGTGTTGTAAAATCCTTTAGCAAGGTAGATCTAACGATCTTGATACTCCTAACAGGGTAAGCTATTAGGATTAGATAAACATGTAGCTCTAACTGAGCACCCTTTATTATTGTAGTAGAGAATTTGTGGGTGCCATCCCCACCACAGTTTTTCTCTCTAACCAAGAGTTTCTGCGTAACCAAAATATATGTGTTATGGAGTGAATCATGTATGATTGTTATTCATTTGTTTTAGCTTTATGTTATGTTACAGCAGTTTTTGGTTTATGCATGACAGTAAAGATGTTGTTGGTAAAAGGATTTGAAGTACTGATTCACCCCTCCCCTCTCAGTACATTAGCTTTCCATATTGGGCCTAACAATTGGTATCAGAGCTTCAATCTTGGAAAAGGGTTTAACAGCCTAAAGAAAAAGATCTTATCAATGGAAGGCTATAAACAATCTCAAAGAATTGTGTATTTGCAAGAAGAGTTGGATCATGCTAATCAAGTGATTGCAGACATGCAAAGACAAATGCAAAAATAATTGAAAGTTAGAAGAAGATTGTCTGATGATTTGCAGGGCTCTCAAGAGCTGGTGGAATAGATTGAGACATCATCTGAGAACAGTATATCTGAAAAGACTGAAGAGATGATTGGAGAACTGAAAGAAAAGAACAAAGCACTGACTGATCAGCTAAAAGCAATGAAAAGAGGACATGAACATTTCAGCACACAAATGACTGAAAATCTTGATGCATTAAGGACAGCTGAGGATAAAGTAAGAGATCTAGAAAGAGAAAAACAATAGCTTGAAGCATTAGTATCTGAAAAGAATGATGAAATCACTAGGATGACTAGAATACAAAGTAATCTGTCAGATCAATTGGGTTATGCACATCATGAAGCAAATATGAAGGATAATGAGAATCAAGCATTGAAACTTGAAGTATCAAAGTTAACCGATGAACTTGAAACAGAAAAGAAATCCAAACAAACACTGAAGAAGAGTTATGAAGCATCAAAGATGTTGGATGAGCAACTGAATACAAGAAGACCCAACAAAGATGCAGGACTCAATTACAAAGGAAAAGACTCTACCGAGAAGGGAATCCAGAGTACCGAGAGAGGAGAATCATCAAAGCAAGCTAGAAACAAGAAGAACATCAAAGGAAAGAAGCCTATTTGCAACTACTGTGGAAATCAAGGTCATACTGCCAACATGTGCCAAATCAGAAAAGGTAAGCAACCGAATATCATTAGGTCTAATGGTTATTGTTACAATTGAAATAAATATGGTCACACATCTTGTAATGCCACGCCAGGAAACCTGGAAGGGATTAAGCGATAACACAAGAATAGAGTGCAATAATTTTTTTTTTTTAAGTTAAACACATCATTAAGATACAACAAGATATCAAGATGAGATTACACAGCGGAAGACATCAACTAACACCTAAAGAGTTTCCCAACGAGATTACTTAAATTTCACAATTCACTTAACTCACACAATTAATCCAATAAGCTAATTATCTTAATAACAAGATAATTCTTAACCAAGGATAATTTCTTTCAAAAGATGGAAATATAATTCACAAGATAAGGTTCATCCATTAAGATTTATTCATACCCATCATTCATACTTTTCATTGAAATATAAGCCATGCATCTAATATTCTAACACACTAGAATTTCATCATAAACATATGAGATCTTTTCATGCATACTTAATTTCCTTAACAACAACTGAATATATTCCATTACTCTAAGTTACATTCTTTCACGATCCAATTTACTACATTTTAAAAGACGATTGCATACATGCATCTACGATAAATCTCATCTAAACCACTTATGAATTCGATCAAAATGGCATTCATACATGCTAACACTAAACATGAAATATAAGAAATAAAAGCATCACATAACACCAAGATGATCTCGGAGTTCACCCCTAAAGGGCTACATCTCCGGGTCTGCTCAACTACAAGACCCCTCTGATAATTAATAAAGTTAAGAATACATGAGGTTACACCATTTACAATCCGGCCATCAAGGCAAAACATAATCAATATACAAACGACCGCGTCGGTCAATAAATACATAAACGATCCCTGAAAAGAAAAGGATCCAGCTGAACATAATCAAAGCTAATACAAGGGTCCATTGGAGCATCCACAAAACTGAGTCATCACCACCCAAGGTCTAACATGAAACCAAGTACTTACAAGGGCATAGACAAAAGGACGACCCACAAAGGTACTCCTATCAGACAATACAACAACACACTAGCGAACGTAGGGACAAGTGTCATCACACAACCTAGTATGGTTACCATGGCAGGTCTTCATAGGTTCTGGCCCCATACACTGGGTTACCCTGGCAACCTAGTCCTAACCTCCAGCCCATCCAAGCCTCATGTGGACCCACACCTCCTCTCGTGAAGACAAGGATGATGGTTTTCCATTTCAGGCCTTCTCACAGCATGTCGAGTCTATGTTAGAACTCATCCCATGTGTGAGGCACAATTATCTTACTTAGAGATTAACATTCTAATCTACTATTAGGTTATCACTTATTAGACTCACTTTTGACGGGTTACCCAGCAACCACTTTGAGCGCGGCCCCCAATCGAAAGCCACTTTCCCATACGACACTAGACTATACTCAGACGAACTCAAAAACCAAGGAACACACATGGTCAAGCAAACGGAGTTCGAAATGGAGAAAACAACCATTTGGTCAGATACGACATCATATGAGGTGCATTGATAGACGGTACTCTAACCAGAGACCTGACCAACTATGGTCAACCACGAATCATCATTCGACACCCACATAAAGAATATGACCAACTACGACACCACCACAATACAACAGTCAACTCGGAACTGAGGACTGAAACAGGTACCCAAATCAACCTTACAACCGGGTCCAATCAAACAAAGCAAGGCTTTCCATTACTTAAGCAAAAGCGAATACAGAAATTAAACTCGCATAGGCAATAACTGGAAAAGACAATCTTTTTCCATATTGATTTAAACATTAAAATCGATCCAATTTTCTAATTGATCTAAGTTTGATTGCAATTTGTCTACCTTGCCTAGGCACACGCCGTTCATGGTTTCTAACTCAATAAAGTTCATTCGCATCATAAAACTACATAAATACGTCATCATGAGTTTTCAAACCAAATTCACATGAATATAAATAAATAAACATAAATCAATTAAAATATGATATTTATTCATCAAAATAAAACATCATTCTCACACTTGTTCGAAAACAATTTCTCAAAATTCATTTTTTTTCAGAACCAAGTTACTCTCTTCAGATTAAGGAAATATACATTTAAAGAAACCAAAAATAGATAAACATCTCCCAAATTACCCAAAATATTTCCTTGCGTATATTTAAACAAATATACAAACCTAAAATAATAATCAATATATATATCTCTAACTATATATACCTTAATTTATAAATTCATAATTCAACCACAATTAATATATATTTAAAAAATATATACATTAATTAATACAGACAATTAACATATAATTAATAATACTCATTAATTATAATTCACTACAATTAATATATATATATATATAAATAATATACATTAATTAGTAATTAAAAATTAATATATTATTAATAATATACATTAATTTAAAAGTAATAATAATAAAAAGAAACTTAATTTAATTTTTTTTTTAAATAATAAAAAGAAACTTTAATTAATAATAATAATAAAAGAAACTTTCTTTTCTTTTAAAAGGGTAAGGGGAAACCCACGTGGTTCCCCTTTCCTTTGAAAAGGGAATGGTCCCCACAGCCATATGGCTCTTGGCAGCCCAAGCGTGAGGTTGGGGTTGAGCCTTGGCTCCCCCACCTTACGTAAAACAATATATATATTTTTTTTATAATTTAATTTAAATTTTGTTTGAAATAAAAATTTGTTGTTACAAAATTAACAGAATACAGAAAAATACAGTCTCAGCAGAGACTTAAAAAAATAATTTATTGTTATTTTTTTTTTTATATTCAGAAAACTATGAGTTTTTTTTTTTCCAATATTGGCAATTTCAAATGCCCAGATTTAG
This sequence comes from Cryptomeria japonica, assembly GCF_030272615.1. Classification (NCBI taxonomy): domain Eukaryota; kingdom Viridiplantae; phylum Streptophyta; class Pinopsida; order Cupressales; family Cupressaceae; genus Cryptomeria; species Cryptomeria japonica. Next base: position 525,688,343 of record NC_081409.1, on the reverse strand, counting down.
GAAGGAAAAACTCTCCAAAACAACACCAAATTGGCAAAATGAGATTGATCTTCACAAATTTAACATCAAATCTGCCAAACCCCCCACTAAATTTCAATTTTATTTATTTTTTAATCATTCTTAGCAAACCAAAAATTGATTTGAAGACAAGGAATGAAATCAAGGAGGGATAATTCAAGATCTTATTTCCATTCTACTCTATTAATCAATCAAACTGATTCTTCAATAACAAATTCACTTCTTTCAACCAGAACAGTAAATTCTTTTGGCAATAAGAAAACAATTTAGAATCCTACCTTCATATGCAATCCTGGAAGAGATTTGTTGAAGAGCCCAACCTGCAAGCTCAAGAATTCCTCCTCCTTCCAAAATCCCCAAATTTTCCATCCAAAATATTTTCCAAAAATATTTTTCTCCAAAAAAATTCAAAATCCCCAATATTTTCCAAAAGTCTAGGTTATATGGAAAAGTTTGACCAAAAATTTTATTTTTGGAATTAAAATTTTTATTTAAAATAAATCCCAAAAATCACTATTTTCCAACTATATCAATAATTAAACTTGTTTTTCAATTTAAAATTGATTTTCTCCATTAACGGAAATTAACCTTTCTATTTCAAAAATGCCAAAAGATTAAATTAACTCTATTGCAATTAAATTTAAATCTTTCTTTATCAACAACATATATGTAATAATTTTAACATTAAAATTAACCATCTAATTGAACTTGCTCCCAATTTAAAATCGAGAAATTCAAATGACGATTAATCACATAAAAAGGGAGACTATTTAATTTAGTCCCCAAATATACTAATGCGTAAACACACATTAAATCAAATTAAATACTAAGGCTAAATACTCAATTTAACCTCACACACCAAGCACGCAAACCAAGAAAGTCAATCGGACAAACGACTCGCAAACCCAAACAAAAGGGAATACCGACGACGACTAACGATTCTCACTTGAGCACGACTATGGTCAACTAGGGTCTTATGACAACCTAATCCAACTCTAAGGATTAAAGAGGTACACTCAAACCTGCAAATCCAGGTGAAGACGAACCTCGCACTCATGCGACGTTTTACCTGAAATCTCCTGCAACCAAGAGTCATACATGCATACATATATAAACTTAATAAAAACGTTAGCCCGATATTAATACCACGAAATAGGAACACTAAACAACTTGCATACAACTGGTGCGAAAACCACATTAACAGATATGCACTAAATCAACACATCTGACTATAATCATTATATTATGATAAACTAAGTAAGATTAAACTGAGATTAAAGATTGATTAGGGCAGGGGTACTACACATCTAATCAATGTAGGACAAAGTCTGTTAGCAATTATCAAAAGGCAAAATTCAAAGGATTTTGTAAAAAATGCAATAGATATGGACATAGTACCGAGAAGTGTTGGTTTAAGTAAAAGAACTATATGTAGTCTACACACCGAGCAAATGCTAGAGATTACCGAACTCACACAGATCTTTACCGACAGTATTCTGCAGTACCATGGGATTACAATACAAGGATATGGTGTGAATGGTGTGGAAGATATGGACATATAAGTGTCAACTTCTTTATAAGGTTTGGAATAAACAACTGAAGATCATGGAGAAATCCTGGTATGGCATGTTTTCATTGTCACAAAGTTGGACACTTGGCTAGAGATTGCAGAGATCAACCTAGAGGAGACACTGAAGAAATAAAAGGCAAATTACAGATGATTTGGAAAAAGAAGGAAATTGTGTCAAATGAAGAAGGCACCTTACCTACCGAGTTAGGTGCACCTATTCCAAATTAATTAGTAAAGGTATGAAGGGACTACATTCTCTCAATGGTTAAATCTTAACAGTTCCTATTTTATCATGCACTTAATTCAAAATTTGCATAGCTAAAGATGCATTAGGAAATTTGAAATTTTATCAAGTCTTTTGGAAGCCCGTCTAGTCGGTGAATACAGGAAGACTGGCCAGTCAGTAAAAGCATTAAAAGGAAGTGGTACCGAGTGCATTTAATGTCTTTTGACCTAACTACATGAAGCTCGATAAGGTATATTGTGTACTTAAAGCTTTTACGTAGTCATTTCACACTTACCAAGTTTTCAAGAAAGCAGAGCAAAGTGATTCAAAGGTGATCAAACCACCTCCCGAGCAAATTTCAAGGTATTTACATCAATCACATCGCATTGTCAAACTAGTTTACCAATCATATCAGTTGTGATTATCTATTTTACATTTGCTAAGTGGGAAGCATCTGCCATTTAATAGTTCTCAAAACCTAGGAATCTTTTGTTAAGTGATTATCTGAAATCTGCTATGGCACCTAAGATCCAGAAACCCATTGTTGTTGAGAACATTAAAAAGCCCTCACTGAAATACTCTTTAACTCCCAAAGTAGCATCTGAACCGGATGATAAAACTATATTTTCACTCATTCCGAATAAGGTTTTACTAGTTGAGGATGTCAGATTCTTCACTAAGTGTCGTGTTGAGGAACTAGGTCATGTTGAAATCAAGGACACATATGATGAATTGTGTACAATTGGGAAATTGGATAGCAAGTATGAACACATCAAAATCAAGGGATTGACCGAAGCCCTAACCTATCCCCATGTATTCAAACCCCAGTGGGTCAATTTTGTTCTGAGCAGAGTTCATGATGATTTCATGTGGTTAGAAGAGCAACCATTTAAAATCACCAAGGAAATCATTCATTTCATCACCAGTTATCCTATCTTTGATCATGCCCGAGCTCAAAAAATGATATCACAAAAGGAATTGATCACTTTAACCGGAGTTGAATCAGATTGCAGAGGATTGAAACTGAACAATGTGACAGATGCAGAGCTGAAGTTTGCCATTAGAGTAATAGGTTATTGTTTCTTCCAATCGACAAGGAAAAATAGTGTACCCTGTGCAACAGTCGACTTAGCATATAAAATTGTGAAGAAAGGAATGAAAATTGATCTTTGTGAAGTATTGTTGAAAAACCTGTTTGAGAATCTAAACACCATAAGGAAACCGAAGAAGAACAACTCGGCTAACACACTGAAGTTTGGATCACTGTTAGTATGCATGTTTTTCTACTTTGAGAAATTCTTTCCATCAGTCGGTAATGTAGTTTGGGAGCCACACCGACCAATCACCCATCAAATCAATGACTTCATCAAATGACTAGGTGATAACTTTAATGATATTATGGATGATTACTTTAGCAAGTTTCAGGAAAGGATGCATAACAGGTACCGGATCCCACCCTAGTTAGTAGAGAAATACAAGGATGACATATGTTTTGAAGTGGACACCGATTACTGCTATGTTAATGCTATGGAACCAAGAACCCAATCTTTGCCACCTATGGGTTATGAGATTGACTTTGACATCACACAACAACAGATAAATGTTTTTCTTACACTACCAAGGCATGCTACCAAGCTGAGATATAGTACATATGAAGAAGTGAAGGAAAAAGTTAAGATGGGAATTGTAGTACCCAAGGCTACAAGGAAAGAAACAAAAATGATCAAGGCATTAATGGAGAAATTTGGTGAAGTTTCTTCCTCTGCACCTGTCAAGGGCACTATAGTCATCACCGAGGAGGAATCTGAAGCTCAAGAGGCAGCTATTACATTAAGCACCGAATTGCCTAAAGGGAAAGTTCTGAAAAGGAAGAAACCAGATACATCAAAGGTATCACCGACTCCTTCAATCAAGCGCCCAAACACAAGATCATCTGCAACTTCAACGAGTAAGAAACCAAAGAATGTTGCCACACCAAAGGTAACAAAAACTTATAAGAAATCTTCTCGGAGACTCATTTTGACTAAAGAGTCCAGTGACACCGAATCTGAAGATGCAAGCAAATTTTAGATTGTTAAGAGCAAAAAGGAAGAATTACATAGTGTTGATAACTTTTGTGCTAACTTGAAGCAATATGGTAGATTTGGATCATTTAGATTTGTTAAATATGAATCCAGATCTGATGCAGAAAAGAGACAAATAGAAGAAGTTGTAATCTACACTCTTCTGAAATTCCGATTGGTCCCATTGGAAGTAACTAACTCTCTTCCAAAAGAATTGTATTTGCATATTGATAACAAGTGGAAATATGCCATGGACTCAGAAAAGAAGATGAGAGAAAGAAATCTGGTACATCTCTTTCCAGACATGTCGGTAGATGAGATCACTGAACATCTGATAAACTACCACTCAAACTTCCTAGTCAAGCAAAGAGCCTTGAAATTGATGAATGGATTTTATTTGGATGTAGAGAATGAGACCAAGGAAAAGTGGCAGGAAATATTTTGAATCAAGAATGATGGTCAGCAAGTTGAAGTTGAAACAGTTGATGTTACCGAGGAAGATCTTGATATCACCGAGCAAGACCCTGCTGACACTATACAAATTGATGAGGATATCATGGACACCGAGGGACAAGAATAGGAAATGATAGAAGGGAATACATATGCCAAACTGGTATCTAGTGAGTCAGTTTTGGAGCAAGTTCAGCCCTATCCTCTAGTCACTCAGCCTATTTCAACTGAGACCCCTCAGGACACTGAACAAGGAACATAAGGTCACAAGTCTACAGAAGGAGAAACTACTTCTTAGGCCACCGAAGGATAGACTTCTCAAGCCCCTTCTAGCACTGAAAATGTTACATCTGAGACCCCATGCTCAGAAGCATCAAAGGACACAACAAAGGCTACATCAGAGGTTCAAGAAATTGATAAAAGTGTTGCCTCTACCGAGCAACCTACCGAGGGTCAACAAGCCTCACAAGCCATTGTGTTAGTTCAATCGGTGAAAGGTAAAGAAAAGAAAATGAAAAAGCATAGTTTCAAATTAGATTTGTCAAAACCAATAGTGTTGCCGAATGTAGACATATCCAAACTAAAAGGGTAAGCACTCATTGAATTTGGTGAACTATGCAAAGCCAAAGCCGAACAGGAGAAACAAATGGCTATTCAAAAGAAAAACAAAGTACTTCAGAAGGTGAAAGCACTATTAACAGATATGCTACCTGAAGCTATAGTGACAACATATGCAGCCATCCATGTTCAACTAGATGAACTCCTCACTAAAATTGAGACATCTGGAGTAGACGCATCCGAATATTTGAGCAAGTTAAAGGACAAAGAGCTCACTACTAAAATGATTGAAGAGGTACAGAAAGCTATTGCTATTGGCAAAGTAAAACTTGTCAAATTTATTGCTGAGTTGTCCCCTCAACTCAAGCATATTCTTTATTTATTTCAGAAACTCTGTACATTTTCTTTATTCATTAAGGATATCAAAAATAAAACAGAAGTGATTGAGAAAGAGATCATTGATCTCTCTAATAAGTTGACCACTGAGCCACACTCTATTTAGAATTTTTATACCAAGCTACAAAAGCTCATGGCTCAACAATTGGAACTCAGGAATGAAGAGCACAAGATAAGGATGGACATAATGACTCTTCAAACATTATTCATTCCCCATCTTTCATCCATCCAAGAATAGATCAACAAAGCTACCTCCCTATCCACTCAACAAGAGGGAAGCACCTTAGATGGACTAATTTCACTGTTAGCTGACATTACAACTCAGAATTCACTCATGGATAGTGTCAAGGATTCCCTTTCTGCCGCTCTTACCAATGCAAGGACAAAGTACAAATCCATTTTTGACCAGTTGCCTCCACCGAATGGTAACTAAGTTTTGATGTTTGTCAAAAAGGGGGAGAATAGTATCAAAGTATACAGGGGGAGTATACCAAGCAAAATAGAGTATTCATATGCACAATTAATTTTGACAAGAAGAGCAGTGAACCGAGTAGTGACAACCGAGAAGTTAATACAGAACATTGATCACCGAGCATGCAAAATCAGAATTTTATACATTATATTGATAAGGGGAGTATATCTGAATATACTATTTCATTGACAAATGTATATACTGTTTGTCTAGTCAAATTTTGTAAGTATATAGATTTTTTAGTTATGACTTTGAAAGTAGTTTTGTCAAACATCTCAACTAATGTCAAAAGGGGAGATTGTTACTACTTATTAAGTTGCCATTAGTTTTATGTCCAAAGTCATTTCTATTCACTCTAGTCAGTTACTACTACTGAAATATTCAGTCAATATGCACAGAGCAATCAATTATAGAAGAAAGTAGTCACAGAGCCCAGTATACACCGAGTTGTCCACCGAGTAACACTCTATGTCTACCAAGAAACAATAATGATACATCGAGTTGATATACACCGAGTGAAACGTGTTACCAGATTCATTGAACCTAGACACACATGTGGAAACGTGTTACAAGATCGAGGAGAAAAAGAACTGTTATCACATTGGAAATTGCACTTAAAGATTGTGTACAATTTTGAGGTCATCTATCCAATGAAATATTTTGTATGGTTATTCATTCGATAAATCATGTTTGTAAGATCGAAGCAATGAACCAGATCACTGACATAAGAGATCTATTTATACAGCATGGATTAGGATCAGATAGAGATATAGAAGTATGTGTGTATGAGTGTGAAGACAGACATATGTGAAAAGAAAAATCATGGGAAAGCACTGAGTGCTATGACTCTTACAGAGACATAGAGGTCACCGAGAAGGATTTCAGAGAACAGTCAAGGAACATAGTAAACAGAAGGGTTTACCGAGTTACTCTATGGGTTACCAAGGTATGCTATAAGCAAGGTAATCTCATTTTGAGCACATAGAATCTGCTATAACATTTCAGATGTAAAGTTGCAGATATTTGTAAAGATTTTATTGTAATATTTTGAAGTTGTAAGAGAAACCTTTAACAGGGTAAAAGACTCTAACAAAGTCTATAAATTGTAAAGCCTTTAACCAGGTGCAACATTTAGAATAAGTGTTGTAAAATCCTTTAGCGAGGTAGATCTAACAATCTTGATACTCCTAATAGGGTAAGCTATCAGAAATAGCTAAACATGTAGCTCTAACCGAGCACCATTTATTATTGCAGTAGTGAAGTTGTGGGTGTCATCCCCACCATAGTTTGTCTCTCTAACCAAGAGTTTCTGCGTAACCAAAATATATGTTTTATGGAGTGAATCATGTATGATTGTTATTAATTTTTTTTAGCTTTATGTTATGTTACAACAGTTTTTGGTTTATGCATAATAGTAAAGATATTGTTGGTAAAAGGATTTGAAGTACTGATTCACCCCTCCCCTCTCAGTACATTAGCTTTCCATATTGGACCTAACAGTCCTTACTATGAGATGGTGGAATGTGATATTATGCCCTTGATAGATTGCCATTTGATTTTGGGAAGAGTATGGCAATATGAAAATTGCACTATGTATGATGCTTATAGGAATGTTTATAAATTTTCTAAGTATGGCATAGATTTTATCTTGAACCCTATGAGGGAAGAAGATGATCCTACATGGCAGTTTAGTGGAAGAAGTAACCCCAAGTACCATAGAAGGTGAAGTTGAAGAGGAAGACAGTCCATTCAGTGACTTTGAGTAGCAGATGCATGCTGAAGAGAAGAGTGAGCAGAAAAGAGTTGAAGAGGAACCTTATATGGCAAAGGTTCTTGAGGATAAGCAAGGGTTAGAGACCAATGTGGCTGAAGAACATGGTCTTTATCCTGATGATGGAGTTGTTGAATAGATTAGATAAGAAGAAGACATGGTACAAGGGTCACATGCACTTGAGAAGCCTAATGGCAGGCAGGATATAGAGATAGTTGTTACTGATCATTATGTTACTACAGAGGTCTACATGCATGAACACTATCAGATTGGTATTATTCCTTATGAAGGTGTCATGACCTTTATGGGAACAATGCTTTATCCTGGGTTCCTGAAGCATGACACCAAGCACCTATATTGGTCCCCAAAAATAAGCACTTCTCCTCACTTTGAGATGAAGTTCATTGAGATTTCTCATATCTATTCATGGAGTTATTCTTGGACTGAGAGTTTGCTGGAATGGCAGTTGATGGTATCATCTACACCTTATGAGCAGCTACAACTATGGTGGATGTACAACTATGGTGGATGTTGATTTTTGAAGATGAAAAAAGGAGCTTTTCATTTGGCCATGCATGATGAAGCCGAAGACAAGTACATGCCAAAGGTCAAGATGAAGCCTATATGATTTGTAGGTATCATTTGTTTTGCAGGTATCATTTCCAAGAGGACTTGGAACTTTTTCAATTTTGGGGAGTATGGTGCAGGAGCACCTTCACAATTTTGGCTTGTTTGATCCTGATGGGATCATGAATTGAATAAATGACTATTCTAAGAGTCCAAGTGTGTGTTTTAGGTTTCATTATAGTTTAAGTTTATCTTAGAGTTGTTTAGATAATTTTTCTCAAGTTTTCTTTCCAGTTTTGGCCCATAGTGCCTTGTAAGCCAAAAATGGCATTATAGTGAAAATATGCTTGAAACCTTGTAATAATCCTAGAAAGGAATTGGAGTAGGTGTATTTATTGATTTTACACCATCTCAAATGATTAGGTGGGAGATATTTGTCTTGTAGGCCAAAAATGCACTAAGAGTCAAAAATTGTCAATGTTGTCAAGCAACATTTTGACAAAAAGTGAGAAAAGTTGTAAAATCACTCTACAAGGTAGTTATGGACACCATAAGGGTTGAAATGGTTTGAGTGTTCCTATATAAGGACACTTCAAACATTGTAAATAGGTTGGCTTGGTATTAGCAAGAAGAAGTTAAAGAAATATGACTGTTTTTCATACTTTTGAGCAAAAATTGTTGTAACAGTCCGTACAGAGCACTATTTCCATACTTTTCTTTCATGGGAGTTTGTGTCATGGTTTTATGAAGTTTTTTCATTCTTTGTGTTAGGGTTTTTACTGTGTTTTGGTTTATCAAAAAAAATCTTTTAGTTTTTGCCAGTTCGCTGCCCTAAACTGGGGTTTTGAAGAAAATGGGTTGAAACACTTGGTCTCCATGGGTAACCAAGAAAAAATGAACCTTGGAGACCAAGTTGGACCTTTTTACATATTTTATTTTAAGGTTGTGCTGTCCGTTGTGATGGAAAAGGTGAATTTGAGCACTTATTAGGCAAGTTAAGTGAGTAACTTGGCTAGCAGATTGAAATTTTGAGCAAAATGTTGTTCTCAAAGTCTATTTGAGCTAACAACATTGGGAAAGGGTCTGCAAATTCCATATGAGTGATTTGAAGCAAGTTGGAGCTCCATGAGAAGCTATCTTGCCCTTGAAAATCACAACAAACTATTGGGGCAGCGGGTTCCCTGTTTTTGGAGAATTAAGTGGTTTTTGGTAGCAAATTGTCTTTTATAGCTTTCCATGTTTGAAGACTTCACCAATTTTGTAAATGCAGGGTTTGTTTGTTTTTTTAAGGTTTAATCATGCCATGGTGTAATCATTTTGGAATTCCTAACCCTCTAATGTGCAGCAAAGATAGTGAAAAGTCAGAAAAACGGTGATTTTGACAATGTTTTTGTTCTTTTTCAGTTTGCTTGCCAAGTGCTTGGCATAATGCTTGATTGTTAGTGATAGATAAGTAATTGGTATGTTGTGGAAGAGGTTTATCAGTAGTATGGAAGCTTAATACAATATGGAGAAGTGATTTCCAAGGCAACATGGTTCAAAACCCTCACAAAAACCCTTGTTTTGAGGCTACAAAATAGGACAGTCATGAAATGACCTTCCCAAGACCTCTCTTGGCACTAATTCATGATTTTGGCCAAAAGGGTACTCAAAAATATTTTCCTTTTTCAAATATTCCAAGTTGGGAGTGATTAATGAGCAAAATAGTGTTTCAGGAGGGCTAAAAAGGGCTTATTCCTTATAGCCCTGTTTTGCAAAAAGTGTGAACCCGATTTGTGCAAGGTTGATTGGTATTGAAGAACCTTTGGAATCCATTTTAAAACACTCAATAAAGTCTCCTAACACCTTAGTATGAGCAGTGGTACTATATTTGGGGTTTAGACCTATAGTAAGGGTTTGAGTAAGCCATGAGCAAGTGAGCTTGAACTAGGTCTTTGAGAACAAAAACAAAAGAAAGTTTTTAACTCCTTGTCTAAACATTTTGAAGGAGATATATGCTACCAAGAAACAGAATAAAAAATGTTTGGTGAGTAAGGGTATCCATATGTTGAAGTTGATGGGTTGAGGAATGAGAGCATGGTAGTTTGAGTTGAGCAAGTGTATAAACAAATGATGGGAAGAGCTCAAGGAGGAAGTTTTGGGTTGAGTGAAGCTTTTGAAAATTGAAAGTGGGCCTTACCAAGAAAACCAAAACCTTTCCTCTCTCATTTGAGGGAGTCTTTTAACAAGAAGATTATACTTAGCTTTAATTGGTCCTCCTGTGGGTTCCTCCCTATCAGATTCTCTCTTATACAAGAAGTGTTAATCTTTGAATATGACCTCTTTTACACTTGGTTATGTACATATATGATAAATCCAGCCATCCCTATGGGAGATAAGTGTGAGTCATCCCTCACCAAGAATCCCTTTCACCTAGAAATAGGAGGAAGGATTGCATTCTTGTTCTTTCCTTTTCTTGTTCTAGAAGATGTTATATTTGTCTAAGACAACTCCTCTTGGGGGTAGATGTCTTTTGAACAAAGATTTCTTCTCCTCCAAGGATCACCTTTACACTTACAACAAGATATCTCTTTTCAACTATCTTATCCTTGCTTGAAGAGTATCCCTTCTCTTGCTTGGATTTATTACATTGTTGCATAGAGGATATCTTCTTTGTGACGAAGGTAGGTATCCTTGTTCTACTTTCCTTAAGATATCAACATTAGTCTATGTTGGCATCTTAAGGGGGGGTCACCCACACTGCTCCTTTGTACCATACTTCTCTCATGCATTGAATAGTGGGACATTCTTGGAACCAGAGGGAAACCTCTTAGAGCAAGATGTTGTCACTTTTTGTATAGTGGGTCATTCTTGGAACTAGAGCATAGTCTCTTAGAGCGAGATGTATTCACTTCTTCTTGTCTTGTATAGTGAGACATTCTTGGAACTAGAGGGAAACCTCTTAGAGCAAGATGTCATCACTTTTTGTACAGTGGGTCATTCTCAGAACTAGAGCACAGTCTCTTAGAGAGAGATGAAGCCACTTTTCTCTTATGCGGGGTGATTATTCTCGAAACCAGAGCACGGTCTCTTAGAGCGAGATGACGCCACTTTTCTCTTATGCAGGGTGATTATTCTCGGAACCAGAGCATGGTCTCTTAGAGTGAGATATCACACCTTTCTTGGCACTTGTACTATACATTCTATACAGGTTGTAGCATACTTAGGCATAGACTCCTATGAGACGCTTTGAACCTCACTTGCACACACGCGCATAGGTTGAGTGGAGCTAATGGTGTTATCACTCTCTCTCTTTACATGGATCACCTAGGCAAGCTCTAGGGGAGATATTTTCCATGTCCTCTCCATGGATCACCTAGTTTTAGGGGCGAGACATCCATGGTTTCTTTCTTCTTTGCCTTTCTTCTCATGGATCACCAAAGTGTGTCTTCATGTTCTCTCTCTTCTTCTTCTTCTCATGAACTCATAGTTTTACTATTGATAGTTCATGGATGATGTTGGATTTTCTCTTTTATGTGGTCGCTTGTGTTTATGTGATGGCATTGGTCTTTGTGTCCTAATAATTTGTTGAGACATCCGAGCTCGAGATCTCTTTGGCTAGTTAGTTTGTTCTCTTATGTCTTGTTCTTGTCGTGTGTCTTTTGCGCTTTGTCTTTGTTCTTATGTGTTTTGTGCCTTTTTGTTTTGTTTGTTCTTTCATATGTTGGCATAAGTTGAGACCCTAAGATTGGGGGCTTTTGCTCCTCAGTATTAGTAGTGTCTTATACTCCTTGTGGCATTGTCCCGCGTCTCTCTTTTTATCTCTCTCTTTCTTCTACTTTATCGGCAGTAGCGGCGTAATTCATACTCCCACTAAAGTGAGGGCTAAATGTAGTGTCATAAAGTTGTGACCCTTATAATTTTAACCACATTTGGGGTCCTCACCTTGGTGACACCATCTCCTTCCTTAACCAAGACCTATTTTTGCAATTCCAACCCTTCACTCTTTCTCCTTCATGTCTTGTGTCTTCTTTAGACCCTGTCTGGGCCCCAAAATAGGGTAGGATAGAGGCATGGTGCCCCTATCCTCCTAGGATAGGGGCATGGCACCCTTGTCCCCACCCCTTAGGGTGGCCCTATGTCAAGTCTTCCTGATCTCCTATGCACAATTTGTCTTCGGGGTTTGCAATTCCTCTTTGTCGGCCTTCGGTGGTTGAACATTAATCCTTGAGGCATGTATAAAAATGAATTCAATACCCTCATTCATGGACGGATGAAAAACAAAAAGACAGATAGAGAGAATAAGGAGAAGATACAATATTTCAAGGTCATCATTGAGCATTCAAGTCTTCTTCATTCATCCATTGGAGCAACATTACAACATTCATTTGCAAGCATGTGTGTGTGTTAGGGTGTTCTCATGTTACGCGCCATTTCATACAACATTTGTGGTTACATTCAAGAAGCAAAGCAATCATCATGAACAAGTTGTAGATCTACAAGGTATACATCTCCATTGTTTACATTCAAGCATTTGCAATTACTTTCTTTCTAGGTTGATTCATCAATCAGGGTTTGACCAAGGCAAACCCCTATCCACAACCCCCCTTTCTTCTCTTTTTTGTGTGTATGTTGCAGGTGCGCAACTGTAATTGCAGGTTCAGGCTTCATTTACAGAGACGAAAGAACCCTTTTTGTTTCAAGGATTTTTTGGCGGACCATGTACATTCCTACCATGGTCCCGACGACTTTTCTCCAAATTTGCAGGGCAGTTCTGCGTCAGTTTAATTAGCTCAAATCCAAAGTTACAGCACGACCCCGAACTAGTAGTACCTCATTTCACTCATTTCCTCTCTCTTTTCCACATAGTCAACAAGTCAACTTTCTCATTTACAAAAGAGGGTAAATCACATTTCAACTACTTGCAATCCACTCAGAATTCACATCCTTGTTTCCCTCATATTTGGATATAGCGGATCCAACCCCTCTTTTGAATGTAAATTTCTTCCCAAGGGAAAATCATCCTAGTGGCTTCATTTCTCTATCCTAGGTGGGGAGTCACTAGGATCCAATTTTCCACTTTACATTTTGGTGAACTCGACATCTTACACATTAATTCCGATTTCTCATTCTTATATCTCATTAATTGCAATTTGAATTTCAAATTTTCATTTTCAAGTTTAATCTATTTGCAAATTTTAGAGGTTAATTGCATAAAAACCCTAGTTTTTCATTTTGAGAAAATTAAGCTTGTGAGGTGTAAAATTTTAATTACTTGTTTCAGATCTGATTTCTATTTCAAAATTACAATTCAAATTTGTCGCTTTATTCTGAAAATTTAATGGTTAAATCATAAAACCCTAGTTTTTAAGATCTTTTCATTTTATATATTTGACTGCAAGTTTGACCGATCTAGACATCTCCAAATGAGTTATTTTTTTGGATTTCACATTAAAATCATAATCTTTATCATCCCTGAAAATTTCAAAAAAAGTTGGTTGGATCGTATGCGTTCCAGCCATGGTCCTCGGCTTTTTTCCCAAAATTTTGAGAGACGGAATTGACTGTATTTTTCTGCTCAAATCCAGAAAATCGGCGTACTTTATCAGTTTTAACACTCTCTAAGGTCAAACACAAATTCAAAATTCATCAAATTCACGTCTTAAAATTAATTTTCATAAAAAGGTCCTAATTTTAGATCGGCTTTTCCAGCAAATTCAGATTTTTTTTAATGGCAATTAATAAATTGGATTTGCTTGCTCTTTCGCATGTGATTACATTAATTTTAGCATATATTTATCAGGTGTCGGATAAGAGTTTCTTCCATTTCCTTTTGCTTCTCTTTCTTCATAGCACTTGGTCATATTGTGTTGTTAGGATTTCCAAATTATTAGATCTCAAAGCTTTCATGTATCATTTATGTTGCATTATGGTGATGTTGTTAACAAAATGCATTTCCTATGTTAATCACCTTAAAGCTTTTGTAGATCCTAAACCTAAAGATCCTAATCCTTGTACCTCTCCTAGGGTATCTGGTGTGAAAGACGTGAGATCTAATGATTTACCCAATGATCTTTCTACAAGAGAGCAAGCATTGGAAATTAATATGGATCCATTTTCTTCTTCTACACACACCCTTGAGAAAGGGGGGAAATATGACAACATCAACATCCTTACATCTTTAGGTCCCCCTTATTCTCCTAAGACCTATCTTCAACATCAAAGTCTATGTAGGGAGGATGATGTCATCCATTTTATTCATAACCTTTCCCCTCGCATAGAAATTACTAAAAATGAGCTTTTAGATGAAGAAGATGTTCTTCCCCAATCTTCCAAAAAGGATAAGCTTGATAAAGGCAAAGATATTGTCATTTCACATGATACTCCTCCTTCATCTACAAATCCTTTTCTGCCTCCTTACACATCATATTTTAAATAGATTCATGATCGTGTTCCTCCATCTAGTCAATTGCAACATTCTTATAGTTGTGGTTTTCATATAATTACAAAATAAGGTTTTAAAGGACAAGGAATTGGGAAATTTGAGCATGGAATCCGTGTCCCTATAAATCCTCTAACACAAACTACTACAAGCAGCCTAAGAAGTGTTACCCCTCTTTCTATGGACGAATTCCTTAGGCTTCAAAACTTTAAAGATTACCTTCAAAAACAACAAATCAAGAGAGCCCACAAGAATGCTTCTTCTTCAAAGCATCCTCTTTGTTCATTTCATCAAACCCATGACCATAATGTTGATGATTGCCCTGATTTTTAAATAACGATTTTAATTTTTGAATATATTTTATTGTTATTTTCATTAATTAGAGATTTGGATGCAAATGGAATTTTGTTTATAGCCAAATTGGCTTTAAATTGAAATTATTTATATTTGTTTTAAATGATGGCTTAATTAGGCTACGAGTTGCTTTTATTCTTTTAAAGGGAGTATGGTTTTTAAATCAAGCTTTGATCAAGTTTATTTGGGTGTATGTTTACTTAGACCCTTTTTATGTGTTATTCCCTATTGCGGATTTTCTTATCATAAAGGAGTCAATTTATTGAAAGATTTATTTTTTCTTTTATTCAGACAACTTTCTAGTTGAGGTTTCCAGATCCTATCTTTTTTTGGTTGTAAAGGGTTTTGGGTCCCTTCAAAACCTATTTTACCCCTAATCAAAAACATTATCTTTTAATTATATTTTGAGTAATCGTTATGATTCCTTAACATGGATGTGTTGAGAGTGCAAGTGTTTCCTATTGAGTATGTACTCTGAGTGGTGGATTATGGTGTTGATTTGAAAGAGTATTCTTGTGTCTATGTCGGTATGTTGTTGAATGCAAGTTGATCATGAAAATTAAGTGGTTAAGTGTTAAGTGTGGCTGCACTTGCTTTATTTTGGTTTTGGTCTTGTCTTGTGGATAGACCAGTTGTTTGTTTCACACCTCCAGTGGTTTAACCTTGGTAGAAGGTTTGTATAATCAAGTTGTTCTTCAGTTTTTTTTTTTGAACTCCTTGTGTTAGTTGGCTTTTGTAATTGCCTTAGGGTTCTTTGGAGGTTGTGTAGTGTCATAAGGAAGAGTGGCTTCTAAGTGGGGGTCGGGGCCCAAAGTGGTTGCCAGGATAACCCCTTAGAAGTTGAGTAATAAGTGATAACTTAATTAATAAAATAAGGTTGGGTTTAAAACATTAATCAAGATTAATTGTTCTCCACTCATGGTTGAGTGCTAGTAAAGACTCGGGATGTAGTGGGAAAGCCTAGAATGTAAAACCAACTACCTTGTCTTCACGAAAGGTTTGTTGGGTCCGCATGAGTCATGGATGGGGGTTGGGGGTTTAGGAGAGGCTGCCAGGATAACCCTGGATGGGGGTTGAGGCCTACCAGGATAACCCATACCAGCTATGAGAAGACACTCTTCCCTCATGTTCACTAGTGTGTAGTCATGTGTTGTCTTAACTTGGAGAACTCTTGTGGGAGTCTTATTTATATTCTTATGTCTTGTGTGAGTACCTAATGTACATGTTATACCATGTGATGCTTTGTTGTTGATTGCTTGAGGGCCTTATTACTATCTCCTAGCTTAGAGGGGTGGTTCCTTTCTGGGCCACAAGGTCGGGTGGTAGTGCCACTTTCCATTGGGTAATTATTTATGCCTTCTTGTGAGAGGTTAGCTTCACAGGTGCTCCAGATGTATCTCTTGGTTTCATTCATTCCATTGTTCTAGTTGGATCCTTCTTATTTTTCTTTGATCATATTTGTATATCTTGGATCCTTATGTGGTCAGTTATATCATATGTTGTATGTATGTCATCATGGAAGTTGTAATTTGATGTAATCATTATCTAATTTGTATGAGACTTGTTGTAATAAGTGCAATTGTAATACTAAGTTATCCTTGCAATATAAAAGCAAAGTATTATGATGTGAGTTAGATGTTAGGATTTCTATCTTTAATTAAATCATTGTTGTAATGTAATTGTATGTGTTAACATGAAAGAAGTATAGTAATGTTATTGTTATCTCGTGCAAAGTATGAAAACAATAATTGTTTATTGTAACTAATTTTATAATGGTTAAATATAATTATTAAGTAGTTAATTTTTTTAAAGTAAAGATTAGTTTAATTAAGTAATTCACGTTGGGAAACCCTTTAGGAGTTTGAGTTAAGTCTTCCGCATGTGCAACTTCTATTACAATGGTTATCTTTTATGTTGATAAGTTCTGTATTGTTTAGAAAAAAAAAATATTTTGCACTCTTTTCGAGTGTTTGTAGTTGTATCCTTTAGGGTTTCTTGGTGGGGCATTATAGACTTACTAGGCTAAGGAACGATCTAGATTTTGATGAGGAGAATGTCAAGAAAATGGAGTTGGTTGTTCAATTCCATCTCTTTGTTAAAATACATGCAAGTTTTTAGGTTGTTTAAGTGATAGTGGAGATCTTCTAGTTTCTCATGCCCATGGTGCTAATAAATTTTGGTATCATCTACATAGAATTTCCACCACTTAGGTTCGAGGGGAAAGAATCAGAGATCCAAATATTCAAAATGATCCATGAAAATGTTGGCTATAATGGGTGATAGAGGAGAACCCATCACAACACCATCCACTTCTTCATACACTAATCCTTGGAAGGTGAAGAAGGTGGATCTCAAACACAACTCCACCAAGTTGGAAATCTCATTATTAGTATGGTGCCTAATTAACTCAATTAAGTCAAGGATGGGAACCTTGGTGAAGATTGAGAACACATCAAAGATGACTAAGATGTCACTCTAATCAAATTTCATGTCTTTGATGAAATTAATGAAATGAGACATATTTTTATGGAGCTGGAGTTACTAGTGACAAGGGAGAGAAGTTTGGCTAGGTGTTGGAAATCTCGTAAGTGTTGTGAGAATATATAGTGCATAATTATAGAGAGAAAGAAATAAACCATAAACACATAGATTTACAAGAAAAAATTGGTAAAATATATCAAGAAAAAAACCATGGAAAAGATCTTCCATATTATATTTATCATGAATTTTTACAAATATAACAATCTTCAAAAGTATCCATAAAACATGACTTCATGTAGTGTATAGCATCTAAGTTGTAGAGTCCTAATTGAAGGCAAATTTCCAAAAATAAAAATTATGAATCATGCAACTACATGTCGGACAAATGTTGAAATGGCTAAAAATAGTAAGTCGAAAAAATTTCTAACACCTTCGATGTGGGTCACCATCAGTGAACATCTTTGACATGGCAGGGGGACTATAGCCAGCCCCCCATAAACCCTCGACCTACAAAATTTGTCTTGAATTTTAGTCCAAATAACTACACTGAGTACAAACTTGAAGTACTACCATGGTACCCCATGATGACTATTCATCACTACTAGAATAACACTAGTGCCCTACCTACTCCTAACTATTAATCATTATTGAAATAACACTAGAATTGGCTTCATATTCTAATAATAAGTAGGGGAATGAATGGAATCTAGTATGGATATAAAGGGTATCCAGCAATAATGGAAATATAATCCTCAATCCTAACTTGGATTTTCCTTGAGCAGCCAACCTTTCTTGTGACTCAACTTAAGAAATGTCATAGGATGTTTATATCATGTGGTAGGTTGGATATGTCTAATCTATCACATCTATCTTCTTCTCCCACTTCTCATTCCCTTCATTGTAATGATCCCATTCTCCAACATTTTTTTACCCTCTTCTAACCCCTCCCATGCCTCATTACCTTAAGCCCTCTTTTTCCTAACTCACATATCATCAACCCTTTTCAAGCTATCTTAACTCCCACATCATGCACAATTGGGAGAACAAAATTATGGTAAATATTTTGGCTTCCTCTTTATATCCCCTTGCCATCATTTTTTATAAGGGGGATTTGTCTTTGCAATCACCCCTAATTTCATCCGCATCACCAACTTCCTTATTGAAACTAAAAATGTGGTACAAGATCTTCCTAGTAGTATTTTCGAAGAAATTGGGAAAGACTATGTCATCACTCTTAGGTACGTTAAACCTCCTAACTACAACATCCACAAATCTGAAATCTATGCCTTTAAGAATTTAGTGAGTAATAAAGACCTCATCATTTTCCAAGTAGACAAAGGTATTGCAACGATGATCCTAAACAAACACGACTATATCTCTAAGATGCATTTCCTTTTTTCTAATAGGAGAAACTACAAATCTTATTATATACCCATCTCCAAATGGGCAAAAAAAATCAATTTTGAAATCTCTCTTTCATCTTTTGATGAAGCCACCAAAAAACATCCTTCTTTCAAAGAAGTGACCTATCACATTTATGGCATCGCAAAATTCCACATGGAAATTTTTTCATGTAGGTATGTTTGTAGGTGTGCATGTTTGTTTGTATGTGTGTTTGATTTGTATATGTCTTTTTGGGTATGTGTGTATGTTTGTAGGTTTGTATTTATGTGTGTATGCATATATATGTATTGGTATGTATGATTTTGTGTATGATGTGTGTGTCAATGTGTATAGGTTTGTATGTAGGTGTGTATATGTGATTGAGAGATACCCTTTAGACCCACAGTGTATACCATTGATTCCCGTACTAACAAGTTTTTTATCCACCCAACTAAACTTATCTCCCTCATAATTGGTAAATTGAGCTCAATAAATTAAATTGGTTCATTTTATTGGTTTCAACAAAGATAAAAAACTTGATGAGAGTGACCTATTAGTCAGCTTTAATGTGATCTCACTATTCCTCAAGGTTCCCATACTTGACCTAATTAACTTGATTAGATGCCATACTATAGATGCCTAAAACTTGCACATCTACTTAAAATAATTTTATTTGTTTAATTCTTTATTATTCACCTATTAGTTAAACTAAGGTTTAATTAATATCCCATTTTCTTCTATCTAGCCATTAATTAAATACAACATTTGATTAAATCCCCCTTCTTCCATTAATTGAATAAATTATATTTATTTAATTAAATTCTCTTTCCACATTTTAAATGAATTTACATTTAATTAAAATCATTTCTTATATATAAATAAATCAAATTTATTTATAACCCCCCCCCCCACTTGCACTTTCCTACAAATGCAAGTTGCACCCATTTTTAGTTGAAATAAAACATTTTATTTTAATTAAAATCCTAATATCTCCCACTTGTATTCTCCTAAATTCATGACTAAACCTCTTCTAGAGCCTTCTAGATTCTTCTAATCCTCCTAATTAGCTTAATCCACCCTAAATCATTTACACATTCATTAAGAGAAGGTCACTTCTCACAAAAGTGTCAAAGTCTTTGAAATGCATTGAAGGCTTGATGTCTCCAACAAGTTAACCCTCAAAGTCTCCCAAATCATTAATGGTTAACTCAACCTTACCACATGATTAGAGACTTTCTCTCTAACTCAACTCTCATCTAGCTTAGGGGTCTCATCAAGCACTCATTGCTTTGACCCTAGTTATCATTTTAACCCTTGCACAAGAGTTTACCCTTTGGGTAAAAGCGTTATCCACTGGTTATCCAGTAACTCAACCATAACCTTACCTCCTAAGGTAACCACCATGTCTTCTTAGGCAATTAATGCCTCTTACATCTCCTCTCAAGCCTCCTCAGGGTGACATTTGTCAACCTAGGATTGGATTGAAAACCTCACAAGGATTGAATAACTTTAAATCCTGACCCTGGTTAAGATTACTCAATCTTAACCCTTCATTTGACCATTTCTTCTATAAATAGAGCTCCATTTCCTCTATTTTAAGGATCCAAGTTTTTATGCATCCAAGCTATCAAGAATTTACATTCACCTCTCTCATAAGCTTAAGCATTTTAGATAACAATCGCATTTTAATAACATGTTATTTTTTTATTACATCTTAGTATTGTCATAGAATCATTATGTTAGGATAGCATATCATGTTAGCTTCATCTTAATATAATTTTCATGCTAGTTTAGCTTCATATCAATCTCATCATCTTGTAGCATATCATTTTCTAGTTTCAATATCCATTCACATGCTAAGATCTTAGTTGCATTGGCATTTATATCTTTTATCATATATCCCTTGTTCTTTAAGTAGTCATCCTAGAGATCAAGTGCTCTTCCAAGCTGAGAGCCACCTTGATTTGAAGGATCCTTGGAGATAGAGAACAATGAGATGACTTTAGAGATATTGTTTCACTAACTTGTTTATGATTCTAACCTCTAATATAATGTTTCATTGGTGTGCTTGATTTGTTTCTCATTTGCAAGATTCCACACTTTCTTGAGCATACATTTTTGGCGCCCACCGTGGGACTTAACCCCATTTTTTTGTTTAGACATTTCTAAATTTTTTTCGTAGGATGATATATAGGAATTTTTGAACACGCCTTTCCTTGGTTTAGCACATATACCTCATGTTTTAGTGCATACATCTCAGGTTTAGCGCATCTGACCACTCTAATAGTGCATTTGAATTGTTTTATGACACATATGACTCATTATGTGGGGCATTTGCTGGTTGTTCTAGCGCATATGATAGTTTTTTTGGGGCGAGTGTAAAATCATGTGGCACATTTACATTTTGTTGTGGTGCATATACAACAAAGTTGAAAACTTGTAACAAGGTCAGAAAATTAGGCTTGTCTAGCCCACTTTTGGATTTCTAATTTTCACTAATCTAGTTTGTTGCAGGTTTCTAATAGTGGTTTTGCAGGTCCAAAAGGAGTAGTTTTTCTTTGTTAACTTGCTTTTTTTTTAAGCTGGATTAAAAAGAATTAACTTATTTTATTTAGCAAGTCAAAAGAACCTCACACTTTCTTTTAGGGTTTAAAAAAAACTTCACTAGTGTTTTTTTGGGCTTAAAAGGAACCACACTTGCAAAGTTAACAAGAACAACAACTCCAAATCTTTCATTTTTGTAAGTTAGGAAGATAACCTCTTTTTTGGGTTTAAAAATAACAATACAAATTTCTCTTTCTTGCAAAAGTCTACAAAGAACAATCCACACTTTTTGTTGCAAGTAAAAAGAACAAGCCTCTTGTCAATTTTGCAAAGCGTTTTTCATTTTCATTGTCCAGGATTTCATTTTCCTAGTTTAGAGAATCCTTTCTTTGTGGGTAAAAATAATACCATGTTTGATTGGAGCTACATCTCCAATTAGGACCTAGAAAAGAATTTCTATGAAGGTTTAAAATAAATCATTGTTTGCTTTGTTTTTGAGTGAAAGGTATATGTTCTCCTCTTAATTGGGTGACCAAAAAGTCAGACTCACTCCTTCATGCTTTATTTCATTTCAAGCAATTTAAACCTTTAGAGGGCCTACCTTCCCGAGTTGCCTTAAGGGGGCTAGTGAGAAGGGAACGACCTAAGTGGGGAATGACTTTTAGCCAAGTATTCCAACCCACTATAATCAAATGTGGAGGTTGATGAAAATAACCTCCAATGGTTTTTCTCATTGATTAGTCTTCCCCTAGTATCCTTGAGATATGTAAAGCCTTTGTTCTAAAGGTTGGGAAGCCTCCCGAGGGAGTTTATCAATAAAGACCAAACAGAAGTCTGATTACAAACTTTAGAACTAGAAGCCTCATTAAGTCAGTATCCAGACATTGATAATATCATAGTGCAAGGGTACTGGGGAAGAATCTTCCCCCAAGACACTCACCATACATCTCTCGAGATGATGATTCAATTGAGGAGAAATCCTCTTTGAGATAATTTTTAGACAAAGGCAAAAAAATAGGCACCCTCTAGGGGGTGACACGGTTGTTTGAGCTAAAGGAGTATCCAGATGTGGGCTATCCAGTATTATTGATGATCTTTGATTAAAGAGTCTACTTGGTGTGTTTTTCTTGTGTCTAACCCACTGAAAACATCAGATATTTGAACACATCCTCAAATAAACATATACTCAATGTTTAGAATAATTTGATTATGGTCTTCATGTTTGTTGTGTATATTTGTTAAAATTCTTAAAACATCTTGCAAAATATCAAACATCCAAAATTAGTTCAAAAACTTAGGAAAAACACAAAATAGTGCATTCAACAAAGACAATGGCGCATCTTAAACATCCAGTAGCGCATTCAACAAATACTTTAGTGCATTTGAACAATCTTGTGGTGCACTTAAACAATCATGTAGCACATTTGATTAGCGCATTTGAATCGGAGACTTATCCAGCAGAGATTCTTAGAAACTAAACACAGATCTAAGTACCCTTCTAAGAGGTATTTTATTTTCAATTATCACAGATGGATTTTCATCTTCCAAACTCAGAAATATATCAATATAGTGATCATGAGTTTTCATCCAACTCAATATCAACATCAAATACCTAGTTAGGTATTCAAGCTAGTCAAATCAAGTTTCCACATCGGGGGACTTTATCCATATCATTTAACACACTTGTTCATGAACTAGGGGGCATATCAACCCCTCTATTAAAAAATAAGTAGCCTTGAGTATTCAAAACCAAGTATTTGTTATCAAATCATCCTATCAACAAATGTCAACTTTGATCACTTGTATGACCACTACTCAAAATAGGAAGAATCTTCGTCAGAAAAATGATTTGAAAAAGAGACAACCTAGCCAAGAGAAGATATTAAGGAGAAGGATATTTCTCTACATATATAGTAAACTCTTCCTAAAACACCATACTTTCTTACACCGCTTTCATAACTATCTTTGTGGTAAAATAACTAAGTTTGATGAGGAAAGTTTACAAGCATGTGCTTTTGAACAAAAGTCGGCATTTTCTCAACGCCTCACCAAATGAGGAAAGAACAACTTAGAATATCTTCCTAAGGATCCAATCACATATTGAATCAACTTAAGTCATGTCAGTTTCTACATGATCCTATAAAAACATTGAGTGGGGCGAAGAGATAGAATCAAGCATGAGACATAGAGAAGTTAACACTTGGAAAAACTACCTAAATATGGATGAAGAAGAAATAACAGATGAAGTTATTAAAGAGGCACAACAAGACCCTAGCCTACACAAAATTCTTGAGAAACTCATCGAAACCCACAAACAGAAATACTTCCTCCTGTTATCTAGCAAAGGTATCAAAATCCCTAAGGATTTTGACACAGATCAACTAAAACAAACTGAGAGCATCAAAAAGACAAAATTAAGAGTACACACCTCTAACACTGATCATGGCAATACGGATGATCATAAAAATACCAATGATCAAGGTGACACTAATAATCAAGGTGGCATCAACCATCGGGATACTAATAATAGAAACAATCCTCTCACTACATTCACACAACAACCACAAGCACTTCAACAACAAATGGAAGACATGCAACAAGGAACTACCACTTGATATTACTTAGATGATATTTGTCCTAATCCATTTGATCAAAGTCTGAACATGCCACCACTCCCACCAAATTCCGAAATACCAAAGTATGACAAATACAATAGTAAAAGTGATCCCCATGATCACATAAGGGAATTTTGCACGATGAGCTTGCAGTTTGCCCACAATGACACGTACATGATGAGATTATTTCCAAGGAGCCTAGGGGGACAAACGATGGAATGGATTTGAAAAATCACACCTACTATCAAATCATTTGAAGAGTTAGTAAACAATTTTGTTTCCCAATATTCTTATAACATTCAACATGAGGTTACCATGCTTGATCTTTGCAACACAAAACAAAAGAACAATGAATCATTCATTATGTTCTTGCAAAGATGGAGACGATTTATCTCTAGATATCCCCACACTATACCTGAAAAAGAGAAAATGGAAATGTTCATAGACAATCTTAATGACGAGATGAGATATCAACTTAAACTACAATGTCTACCTAGTTTCAAAAAGTTGATCAAAAATGGTATCCAGATAGAAGAAACCTCAATCAAAAGGGGAACTTTGAAGTTCTCTAAATAAGGTGCTAGTTCTTCAATTAACAACTATAATATCAATTACTACAACTCAAACAAATTCAAATTTTGGACAAGAAACAAGAATGTCATCAAGATGGTGTAGTTGACGCTAATAATATTAAAACAAAACAACTAGTATTAAACTTATCCAGTATTACTACACCAACCAACACTCAAGGAAATACCAATAAAAGAACCAACAATCTAGGAAAGGACAATCGAGGAAGCATAAACCAAGGGAAAAACAATCAAGGAAACAACACTAACACAAAACTGGCACCATATCAACGGAAGTTCGCACCTTTAGGACAAACCCTGGAATCAGCATTTTGAGAATTGTTGGCAAATAAATTCATTACATTTCCAAACATGACAAGGGATTTTGAGACTTAAGTCAAACCATCATGGTGGAATGATGCGCACTATGATGAATATAATAGAAACAAAGGGCATCACACAAATGATTTTCTAAGTCTGAAGAATTTGGTTCACAATTTTCTAGATAACAGTGACATAATAGTAGACGGTCACAAAACTAATGATAATCATGAGGCCTTCAAAACTCCAATCCAAATTATGACAAAGGTGTGTCATCATCCTCAAACAACAAAGGGGTCATATCAACCATGTATACAACAATGTTATCATTCACATATCAGCATTTGACAATCAAGTCAATGTCACTAAGATCAAGGACAAACAAGAACATGTCCTGGTAAATGTGACTACCTGGGCCCAATCTAGATATGTATTGAAAGGGAGTACCTCCAAAAAAACAACACCTTCAGATGCTCAATATAGCTTGGTAGATCAATTAAAGAAAACACCAGTCCACATATCCATATTAGAGCTTCTCAAGATCTCACCCACGCACAAGGATATTTTGGAAAAGGCTCTTGTTGACACTACAGTTCCAAATAACCTTGATATTGATCGATTCCAAGCCATGGTGGGACATTTCACTGTGCATCATAATATATCATTTTCAGAACATGATGACATCTCTCTAAATCATCCACATAATACTCTACTCCATATTGAAGTCCTGGTCTATAAACATCGAGTACTAATATATTGAGGAGTCAGTCTAAATATATGTACTTTAAAAATTATCCATGCATTGTGTTTCTCAGAAACAACCATTAATCCTAAGAAAAAGATAACAATCAAAGCATATGATGATGAGGAAAGATCATCAAAAGGGCTTGTGGTATTACCTATTCAAGTAGGACCAGTTTAGACAAATTCTCTATGTCATGTCTTGGACATAGAATTATCTTACAACATACTTTTGGTTCATCCTTGGATCCATCAAATGCAAGCAGTGCCATCCACATATCATCAGTGCTTGAAATTCCCATATGATGAATAGGAAATTTCCATTACAGCAGACACTAATCCTTTCCAGTATTGAAATAACCTCAAAGCAGTTCAGAATGTTCTTCTACCACATAACAGGGAAGCCCTCACTTCCACATCATCAAACAATCAAGATCAACTCAAATATCTATCCATAGATTGAGAGAAAATTATGAAGTTGAAGGACAAAGGCATGGGAGAATACTCTTTTGAATCATCCTTATGTCTATCAAAATTGCCAATTTTTCCAAGGTCTCATGGACAACCATCAACTTCAAGAAAACAATCTTCACAACCTATCAAAATGTTTGATGGTGTGTTCATTCAAGCAGGAACACTAGTAGATCAAACATAAGACAAAGATATCTTAAACTAGTTATACAAGGATTATGAGGACACACAAGCAACAATGTTAAGTGCCACTCTCCCAACAAAGCAATATGGCAAAGGATTCAGAATCATGCAAAGAATGGGATACTCGGGAAAAGGCCCTATTGGAAAACAACAAGAGGGTATCATAGAACCAATTCAACCACACTCACAACTTGCCAAAGACAAATCTGGACTAGGATATGGACATCATCAACATCAACCTGATCAACTGAACCAACAACAAGAATCTACATGGCAACAAAATCGACAACAAGAATCTACGTGGCAACAAGATCGAAAATAAGAAACCATGTGGTGATAGCAAAAGAAACAAGAATTAACATAACAACAAGCAGCTAATGAGGCAATCCACCAACACAAGGAATAAGAGTATGAAAAACAACAAGAAGAGTTGGCCATACAAAGAGAGGAGTCTTCTCACAAACAAATTCATAGATTGAAACCTAGTATGGAGCCTAATTCAAATGACATGAAAGTCAGTTTAGAGACAGAGGTAAGGACTAAATTCTTCTCACCAAATGGTATACCCATTACATACAACAATAGAGTCCTAGAGAGTAATTCTAAAACGGACTCACATGAATATGAATGGGATACTTTCTTTGATGTAATTGAAGACATTAAGGTAGATATAATCCATACATATACACATACACCTAATGAAGGACAAGGCTCATGGTCTAGACCGTTTGAATTTGGACCACAACATATCTACGAAGCCAGTAAGAACGAGCAGCGTCACTACAAAATAGGCAATCTTGTAGAGGGTACCATCATAGAATTTGACCTCACTAATGTAAACTTTGACAGCATATCCATCATGACCCTCACTGCTATAGACCTTAACTCTCTAGATGATCCCTTCCCATTAATACATCCTAAACTCATAGACTAGGAACAACCTGAACAACTCAACATGCCTATATTCCCAGATGATGACACTATTGTTTGACACCTTTGTTCCGCGAATGTGGAAACATGTTCCACCAGCGAATCTCATAACAAATTTCTCAATCAGGAGAGTGCCAAGTCTCTTAGTCGCAAAATGAATAAAATCAAAAATTGATCTAATGGTGAAAACCATTTAATGGCAATATTAGATCATAAAAAAGTAAAAATAAAGGACGTATCCATTGGTGAAAACCACTTTGAGGTGCCAGAAGATGAAAGACTTGACAATCTTCCTGAACATTAACAGGAGAGATCACCAATTTTTATTGAACCAATTCAATCAATCAACATCGACACTAAAACAACAGCAAGAACCATACATCTGGCAAAGTCATTAATAGGACAAGAAAGGCCTGACTTCACCAAGTTCTTCAAAGAGAAGCAAATCAAATTTTCTTGGTCCTATATAGATATGCCAGGGGTAGATCCAAATTTGATCATGCACCACTTATCTATGGATCCAGGAGCTAATCCCGTCAAGCAGAAACTAAGAAAAATGTACCCACATGCTGCCATATTAGTTAAAGCATAACTGAAGAAGTTAGTTGATGTAGGATTGACCTAACCTATAGATTATGTGGAATGGATCTCTAACATTGTACCTGTATGAAAACAAGATAAACGCATTAGAATTTGTACAGACTTCAGGAATCTCAACAAGACTTGTCTGAATGATGACTTTCCTTTACCCAACATCGACACAATTGTAGATCTAACAGTAGGACATGTTATGTTATCACTCATGAATGGTTTCTCATGCTAAAATAAAATTAAGATAGCACCAGAAGACCAAGATAAAATAGCATTTGCATGTCCATGGGATACTTATTGTTGGAATATTATTCCTTTTGGCTTAAAGAATGCAAGAGCAACCTATCAACGAGCAATGACCATAATTTTTCATGACATGATGCACACATTCATGGAAGACTATGTGGATGACCTATTAGCCAAATCATTTTCAAGAGAAGGACATCTGGATATTTTGGTTAAAATCTTTGAAAGGCAAGAGCAATTCAATGTACGACTGAATCCTTAAAAGTGTGTCTTTGGTGTAACATCTGACAAACTCTTGGGATACATAGTCTTAGAAAAAGGAATCAAGGTAGACCCCGCAAAGGTACAAGCCATCATGGAGATGCCACCTCCTAGAAATATCAATCAATTAAGATCTCTACAAGGATGGCTACAATCCACAAGAAGATTCATTTCTCAACTAGCTGACAAGTGCCTTCCATTCACTCATCTACTCCACAAGAATGTTTTGTTTATATGGGAAGATTGATGTGAAGAATCATTCCACCAACTCAATCAATAACTGATGAGTCCACCTATCTTGGTACCACCAATAGAAGGAAAACCTCTCATTCTTTACATATCTGGTATAGAGGTATCACTAGGGGCATTGTTTGCACAATAGGATTCAGTGGGCAAGGAAAGGGCAATATAATACATTAGTAGGAAATCGAATGGTTATGAGCTCAACTACACATTCATTGAAAAATCTTGTTTGGTAGTGGTATTTGCTTCTCAAAAGTTTCAACACTATATGCTATCTCACACAATTAAACTGGTAGCAAAGATTGATCCATTAAAATATCTACTCGGCAAAGCCGCTCTCACAGGGAAGTTAGCTAAATGGGTGATGATTCTAAGTAAGTTTGACATTCACTACACAAACAAAAAGGCTATCAAAGGTCAAGCTATCGATGATTAGCTAGCAAAAGCACCATTACAAAATACTCATCCAATCCATGTTGATTTTTTTTGATACAGATATCCTTGTAATATCAACAAAACCATGGGTCTTGTACTTTGATGGATCATACACACAACAAGGATTAGGATCCAACATCCTATTCATCACTGCAGAAGGACACACTATTCCTAAATCTTACAGATTGATGTTTCCTTGCACAAAAAACATTTTTGAGTATGAAGCTCTAGTCATAGGAATGAAAATGGATGTTGACTGGAAGATCACAGAGTTGAAAGTCTTTGGAGACTCATAATTGGTCATTAATCAGGTCAATGATGACTATCAAACAAACGACGAAAAGATGATGCCCTATGAATGCATGGTGAATTATTTCAAG
Organism: Cryptomeria japonica; assembly: GCF_030272615.1. Lineage (NCBI taxonomy): Eukaryota > Viridiplantae > Streptophyta > Pinopsida > Cupressales > Cupressaceae > Cryptomeria > Cryptomeria japonica. Next base: position 525,659,083 of record NC_081409.1, on the reverse strand, counting down.
AAGTTCTTTGTGGACATAAAATTTGAACAGATTCCAAGGTTGGACAACAAATTTGCAGACGCCATGGCAACCATTGCCTCACTCCTACAAATACCAGACAAATAGAGTTGTAATGAGTTCCTGGTGGAACAATTATTTTCCCCTACCTACAAAAATTATGAATCTCAAGTCATATGCCACATAGTCAGTTCCGACTCACCCCTCTATGGAAATATCTACACTTACCTAAAAGACAATATCCTTCCATGAGATATATCCTAGAACCAAAAATGTACCTTTATTCATTCAGAAACCCATTATACCCTAACCACTAACACACTTTACTGCTAAGGTCTTGATGGTACTCTTCTTCGATGCCTTGATCGTAACAAATCTAAAACCGCCTTGCATGAACTTCACAAAGGTATTTGTGGCACACATTCAAGTGGTCCTACTCTTGCCAAGAAACTTCTAAGGATGGGCTATTATTGGCCGACCATGGAAAAGGAATCATTATCAGTTTTCCAAAAAATGTCCAAAATGCCAAATCCATGGTAATCTTATATATGCGCCAGCATAGGAGCTGCAACCTTTCACTACATCATGGCCATTTTTTCAATGGGGACTTGATCTAGTGGGCAAGGTTCATCCTTCCTCATCAAATGGACATAATTTTATCATCACGGCCACTGAGTATATTACAAAGTGGATAGAGGTCGTCCCATCAACTACAGTTACCAGCAAACAAATATCCTCTTTTATCCTGAATTATCTCATTTGTCGGTATGTCATTCCTAGATCCATTATCATAGATAATGCAAGACCTTTCAAGAATCAAGATGTGAAAGAACTATGCAAATGATTCCATATCTAGTATCATTTCTACACATGATATTATACACAAGGTAATGTCCAAGTGGAGGCCTCAAATAAAACCATCTTGAAAATCCTCAAAAAGACAGTGAACAAAGGTGGTCATGATTGGCATGTTCAACTCAACCCAGCATTATGGGCCTATAGAACTAGCATCTGCACACCTACAGGAGAAACACCATACTTATTTATGTATGGATCAGAGGCTATTCTACCTATTGAGGTTGATATTCCATTGAGTATCACTAAAGGGACTCATTTTAGATGAGGAATATCGGGTAAACAGACTGCAAGAGTTAGAGCTACTAGATGAGCGTCGACAATGTGCTTTTGATTATCTCAAAGCATATCAGCAACGCATGTGTCAGAGATACAATCACAAAGTAAAACCAAGAGCATTTCAAATCAGTGATTTGGTCCTAAAATAAAATCCCTGCAATCAACAGGATCGGGAAAAGAAGGGCGAGTTTGAACCAAATTGGCTAGGTCCTTTTCTCATCATATCAGCTTATGGATCCGGAGCATATTAGTTATCTACATCAAAAGGGGACCTGTTTGACAAACCTATCAAAAGTGTGCATCTTAAAAACTTATATACCTGAGTTATCCAATGCACGGATAGGAGAAAAACATAAAAAAAATCAAAAGATCAAAAGAAAAATACAAAAACAATCAAAAAGTGAAATAAAAGCAAGTAGTGAAAACCTGGCAACAAGCGCTATTTGTGATAGATCATCTCTTCCATCTATATGTATCCATATCATATATTTTCACATCCATCTTGGTGCAGCCATAATCTAGTGGGTCCTCAAAGAGAATGGACCAAATCATACAGAAAGAGTAACACAACGGAAGCAACAACAACACATTGAAAAATAACATAATAAGATTTCCACACCATCATATATTCATCATACATCATCTGGTAATCAACCGGTTACATGCAAGCTAACAAGCCAGAATACAATTCATCTAGATCTCTGAGAGACCTTCAAATTATCAATCCTGTAACAAGGAACTCATAAACCTCTCACTTCCTACTAAGGATCTCATATAACATTATTTATACCCTCTGGAACATATCCGAGTCAGCCACAAAAGATTACATTCACCAAGTCATGAAAATGAAACGTGTAAATAGGTCGGCCCCAAGAATGAAAGGAAATTCCTCCAGAAAAGAACAACCAAGGAGTGTGGATCAATAGGAAGGTCGGCCAAGGAATCAAGATCTTTGAGCAAGACCTGAAATAGATCCACACGCCAAGAGATCACCCCGCACGAGAAGAAATCAACAAATTAGCCTTAAGCTCAAAAACTGCTCGGGGAACTAGAACAGTCAAACCGGAAGCAACGTCTCACTGGAAAAGAATCCAAATGGACTGAGAATCTAGAATTAAGCATAAGAACACGCATGGAGACCAAAAATCTGATCCACAACGAAAAGCAACCAGCTATCGGAAGAACACAAAAACTAAAACACTGAACTTGAATAGAACAAAACTGAAAGGAAATATTTTTGGTTGATGCAAGATTTTTCATTGACCGGGGATGCTCCTACATCAGACACCCAAGGTAGAAAGAGATGTTCCATGAGAGGCAACTCATGAACACCAAAAATGACTTGGGATATAGACTCCATGCTCATTCCTGATCCAAACATCTTCTTTATCTGCAAACCTATTTCTTAGCTCCTCCAGAACCTCAATCAAGTTCTCTAACTCCCGACTCTCTTTATTTATTTTATCCTGCTTCAGACCTACACATTGTCTCTAAGTGATGCTCCCTTTTTCTATAACTCTAATTTATTACCGCCATAAGACTTCATTTGGTCTACCACCATAACCTTATTGCCATCTGATATCTTCTTACTATTAGACTTATCTATCAGACCCTTCTACAATTCTATGCCACCCTCCGGTATAACCTCAGCAACCGGTTTCTCCTTATTGCAACTCTCTTCAAGACTCAGATTCCTCACTTCCTTCTCTTTCTCCTTCAAAGAATCCAATGTGAACTTTTTCCCATCCTTCTCAATAGTGGTCAGGTTTCTTCTACAGTCATAGATAGCTCCTCTATCAAACTACCAAGGTCTTCCCAACAAGACATGAGAAGCACTCATAGATTAAACATCACACAAGACCTCATCCCTAAAAGGTCCACTATTAAAACTCACCAAACACTGCTCTTTTACTTCTAACTTTTGATCATCTTGTAACCAACTTACCTTGTAAGGACAATGGTGCTTAATCCTCTTCAATCCAAGCTTCACTACCATATCCTCAGATACCAAATTATCAGTACTTCCACTATCGACAATAACCTTGCAACACGTACCACATGATTTGCACATAGTCCAGAAAAGACTCCCTCTCTGAGTAGGTCTGGTATCTTCACTGCTCTACTCCATCATAACTCTTCTGAACATAAGGGATTCTCCTTGCTCTGGTGCACATTTAGTTCTGGTAACTCCAGCTTCCTGATCCTCGTTCACCACACAACTTCTTGTCATTCCCTGCTTACATTCATAAAATCTGTCTAATTTCTCCACACTTGAAACATCTACCCAAAAATTCTCTATTGCTACTGCCACTCCCTTTCCTCTGTGTTTTATGATCCAGTTCTTTATTCCACTTAGGTTTTGATTATTCTTCAACACTCTACCTCTTTGTACTCATCTTCCCCTTGAATCTCTCCTTCCCTCTAGGGTTATTCTGTTGTCTTCTTCTCACCTTCTCCTCAACCTTCAAATCATACTGGTAAGATTCCTCAACTATGTAAATCTTCAACATACTCATTTTATCTTTAATGTTAAATGCAAGTCCATTTATGTACCTCGCCACCTTTTCTCTATCCATCTCTCTATGTCCAGATCTAATCATTACTTTGTAGAACTCCTCAGTATACTCTTTCATGGTCATGTTTCTTTGTTTCAAGTTCTACAACTTCTTGAACAACTCCAACTCATAGTCTCCCGGAATGAACTTAGCCTTCAATCTCGCAACCATCTATCTCCACCGGGTGATCTTCATTTCACCATTCTCCACTCTGTCTCTCTGCAACTCTTTCCACCATAAGGAAGCATGCCCTTTCAACTTATTTTGTGCCAACCTAACCCTTTGTGGGTCCTTAACATCCTCAAACTCAAAGTAGTCCTCCAACTCTCTGATCCAATCAATCAAATCCTTTGGATTCAACATCTCGAAAAAGTTTGAAATCTCCACTTTATGTGTTTTACTCGCTTGTGCCACTGCTCTCACAAATCTTTCTTCACTTCCATCTTTTGTTCCTTCAGCCTCTTCCACCTCAAGATCTTCTCTAGATTCTTTATATTCATCCTTAGACTCTGGATTCCTCCGCAAACTAGCCAATGCATTTTGGATCTCATTCCTCATCTCAATCTTGAAATCCTCCATCATCTGCTCTACCCTCCAAGGGTTCATCCTTCTAGGAAGGATCTCCTCCTTTTCTCTAGTGAACTACGTCAACTCAGAAATCTGACTGTTGGTTTCAATTGCCTCACACTCGGCGATCTATTAAACACACTTTCATCCTGCCTCCACTCGAGGATATGTCCACCGAAAGGAATGCCTCAAGGTTCGCAACTAGGTCTTCCACCAACCGGTTCATAACTTTCTCTGATACCACTTGGTGCAGCCATAATCTGGTGGGTCCTCAAAGAGAACAAACCAAATCATGCAAAAAGAGTAACACAATAGATGCAACAACAATACATTGAAAAATAACAAAATTAGATTTCTGCACCATCATTTATTCATCGTAGATCATCCGGTAATCACCTGATTACATGCAGGCTAACAAGCCAGAATACAATCCATCTGGATCTCTGAGAGACCTCTGAATTATCAATCTCATAACTAGGAACTCATAAACCTCTCACTTCCTACTAAGGATCTCATATAACAATATTTATACCCTCCGAAACTATCTGGGTCAGCCACAAAAGATTACATTCACCAAAATAGGAAAAATGAAATATGTAAATAGGTCGGCCCCAAGAATGAAAGGAAATTTCTCTGAAAAAGAAAAACCAAGGAGCGCAGATCAATAGGAAGGTTGGTTAAGGACTCAGGATCATCGAGAAATACCCCAAATATATCCACACACCAAGAGATCGCTCTGCACGAGAAGAAATCAACAAATTAGTCGTTAAGCTCAAAAACTGCTCTGGGAACCAAAATAGTCAAACCGGAAGCAATGTCTCACTAGAAAAGAATCCAAATGGACTGAGAATCTGGAATTAAGAATAAGAACATGCCTGGAGACCGAAAATCTGATCCGCAATGAAAAGCAACCAGCTACTAGAAGAACACAGAAACTAAAACACTGAACTTGAACAGAACAAAACTGAAACGAAATATTTTTGGTTGATGCAATATTTCTCATTGACCGGGGATGCTCCTGCATCACATCTTAACTAAGCCTATGGTCATCACAAAAATTTTTAAATGCAGCACAATCTTGGACACACTTAGCGTAGTCACTATCATTGATTATCTAAACAGTTATCTGCAACATATCTCACCATGGCTTGGTGATCAATGTATATATCCATATCGAAAGATGTTTTCATAGCTAGGGGCAAAATCCTAATAGTAACTAGGGGCATCTCACCATTTAAAAGGTTTAAACAAAGTAGATAACCATCAAAACAAAGACATTTTGAACAAAAACAAAAATCACAACTATCAATGATAGACTTCAAAAACTAGGAACTGAACAAACTAAACTAATATCTACTTGCAAGATGCTTTATCTGACAAAATACATAAAGTAGCATGCATTTTTACCTATGGTTGTTTTTTTATTTTTGATATCATATCTCCTAAGCGACTCCAAAATTTCCTAAAATTAGAGATGCAAGGAAGGAGTGTGATATTTTCTTTGTTTGTTGCTTCAGAGCGAAGCCTTTTACTATGCAAATTTATCTTACGACATGATCAAGTAACATATAATTGAGGAAATTTTGGATTTGTATAGGGAAAAGGTTAACTCTTGTATGTTTTACACAAGCAACACTCAGGTCATCTTGGTTCAATTATACCTCGACGCTTGTGTCATCTTGCAATATTAAACTCCATGTAAGTTATACTCGGGTCATTATGGTTTAATTATACCATGATGATTGTATCAACTTTCAACATATCAAAGGCTCAATGACGAGAAAAAGGGAAGCATAATAAAATTTGATCAAAAGGATGACTATATCAGCAATGAGGGATCATTTAGTTATATTAATTAGTCATTACCACTTAGTTGCATATCATTGATTGATTCATCTCATTCAAATGTTACATTAGTATCATTTTGCATCTCATTTTCAAGATACATATCATTATCATATCATTTTAAAATTTGCATTTAGGTGCATTTTCATTTCATATCATTTAAATATTTGCATTTAGGTGCATTATCATTTCATATCATTTAAAATTTGCATTTTAGGTGCATTATCATTTTTCATATCATTTAAAAGGTTGCATTTAGTTACATTATCATTGTCATTTTCATATCATTTAGATTGCATTCCATATCATTAATCATTTTAGTGGCATTCCATATCCTTAGGTACATTATCATTTCATATCATATCATTTACAGTTACATTTAGTTGCATTTTATATCATTTAGTTTCATTATAATTTCATACCATTACATTTAGTTTCATTACCATCTCATATCATTGCATTTAGTTTCATTATCATTTCATATTGTTGCATTTAGTTTCACTATCATATCATTTTAACATTGCATTAGTTTCATCTTCATTATCATATCATAATAGCCTTTACATATCATTAATCATTTAGCATCATTTCTATTAAATATATTTTATTTAAAGTAATTTGTCATTTAGTACCATCAAAGCATTTATCATATCATTTGAAACATTCACCATGTCAACATCACATCAGCATTTCACAATAGAACATTTATTCATCATATGTACACATCCACATTATTATTTGCATATCATAAACATCTCAAATAAGCAATCATCATATAGGCATATATCACCTTCAAAACATATAGATCATCTCATCCAAAAAATCACATCATCACACATATCACATAAAAGTCAATCCTCGCAACAAAATCATGTAGATCTACATATCAAAGCATCTAGATCATCAAAATAAATGCATCCATATCATATATAAGCATATAAATATCATCATGCATGTGTGACCCATATCAATCCAAAGAAAAGCACAGATACATGTCAAGATAAATCAATAAAAAGAATAATGTCCAAATGTCCCTTCATATCATATCCAATAATAAATGCACATCAACAGCGGCTCGGGATCATCAATGTCCAAAGATCAGTATACATCACTAGGTACATCATATCAAATGATCAAAATAATATCAAAATGTACATTGTATCATCCACATGAGCAAGATACATCATCAGAGTGCAATCTAAGAGTGGCTGCCACCTGAATTTGTCGGGCGGGCAGTAGGATCACCTCCACCTGCAAGACCTACACCTCTGGGATCTCTCATAGGCCCCATAACACATTGGCTGCCCTCCCATCTCTGAGAACCCCCATGCTGCGAGCTAGGTACAAACGAGGGTGCTCATTGCTCTGGTGGCACAACATGATGATATAAGCTCCTATAGTGCTCGACCCTCTCTGACTGCCACATAAGATCCCTAATAGTGTCACTAGTCAACCCCCAAGAAGTAGTCTGATGGACCTTCTGTGTGAGCTTCTCTACACGGCCCCATTGATCTATCTTTGTGTCATATTCAACTATCAACTGAGTGACCTATCCTTGTAGCTGAGCATCCTGCCCCTGCAGCTGAGCAATTTGTGCATGTACCTACACTAGCTGACCTTGTACACCCTATAACTGTGCTATCTATCACTGTGCCTGAACCAACTGTGTCAATAAGGTCTACACCATGGACTAAGGGCAACTATCTGTGCCGGCTATTGATGAGGAGGCACTGAAATATGAATTGCTGGCAGTTGTGAAGGTTGTAGATCCTGACCAACCTGTGCTACCATAACCTTTACTGGAGCAACGGGTAGAGGATTATCTACTCTCCTCCGCCTAATCAAGGGTTGCACATCCTCCTCCTCCTCCTCATCGATACCATCCATCCCACCTATCACCTCCTCCCCCAAATCCTCCAACTCAGTCTTCTCAAATGAACCATCCTCCTCCTTAGACTCCTCCCCCCTACTGCCTCCTCTAAATGCAAAGGCCCTCCACGATGAATTTCCTCTCGCCATCCCCCTCCCCTACCAATAACACTTCACCCTTGCTCTCTATCACCTCCATCACCTCCTCACCCCTCTCTACCTTGGCCAATCTGACCTCGCGCTCTACCCACACCACCACCTCTCCTACCTCTCTGACCTCCAGGTCCTCCCTCATTATCATCATCATCTACCTCCTCCAAGGGTGGTATTGACTCCCCAGGTCCTATCAGTCGTGGGAAGGGATGCTCTGCAAAATACTGAGCATACTACTCGATCATACCTGCATCTGCCACCCCTATCTGCATCTCCCACCACACCCATGGCAGTACCTCAAACTCTACCCGTGCTATATCAAAATCCAGTGTACTGCCTCAATCTGCTCTCTCCTTATGCACTCAGGCATATATGGTTGCACCCTAAGGCATCCCCTGGATATGACCAAACTGTCAGTACACACATGTCAAAATGAATCTCTCAATAACATAGGGAGTCCTCACTATCAAGTACCTACTCTGAAATAGCACTAGGATCTTTGTGGAATCCTCAGTCCATGCCTCACAGTCCATGTATGGTCTCCATATCACTAAATCTATGTCATCTATATTTCATCTCTAGTAATCCAAATTCCCGAGCATGGTCTAGGAAGCTTCCTATCGGTACATAAATAAATAAATAAGGTAACCCTGTCAATCGTGATCTCTCCACCACTAGACAGGTCACTGTTATGTTCTCCCATGCCCAGATCTGTAGAAGTGTGACCCTTGTTGCTAATCTTGCACCCTCATCATAAACAACCTAGCGTAGCTCATGGTATGAATGGGCCAAAACATAGATACCCGTGCATATCAGGTCCTTTGTCTAATCATCTGTCATAATATTTGGCCCCATCCAAGTGAAAATCCATGAGACCTCCTATCTGGACAGAGGAAGCCACCAATCAAACCTGCTAATATAGATGGCAGTGGGGCATACTGATCTACCATGTCCTGTCATGCCACTGAATAACTATTGAGTTACGGATCAACAAACACCTCCTGCAATGCAGCAGTCCCGCCCTACTCCTTCACATCATACTGAACTATCTCCCCAGTAATCAGAATCTACAAGATCCCGTAGACATCCACTGGTGTCACAGTGATCTCTCCAGTCGGCAAATGGAAGGTGTTATGATCACTGTGTCACCTCTCTACCAATGTAGTTAGTAGAGCCATGTTCTTTTGATAGGAAGGCATGAATAGGATATGTGATAAACCACATGTAGCAATAAAAACCCTATCATCATCAACCAAAGCTCCCTGCATGGCCAATGTCTTCGAGTAACACTCCTGAAGCATCAGTACTGCACATCGAGCCTACATCACAATATCAAATACCATATCAGTTCTATCCATCAAATCGATCAATCAACATGTGTCAATCAAACAATCTTCTATCTTCTCAATGTGAGATCTTAAACAATCTAATTGAGCCCCTATCAGTGACATTAGTCATGCTATCAGTCGAGAGTTTCAATCCTAAACTCTTAATCAAGTCAAATGGGTTCATCTTAGCCTATCCTATCAACTATCAAATAGACCTCTCCTATGAGTCATGCAAATCACGCTATCCAATACCATTCAAACCCATATCAGGAACACAATGACTCATATTGAAACACAACTGACCTATATCAAATCAAAGTTATTCCATATTGAACACAAAAATTATCTCATATCGACTCAAATGAACCCATATCAACATCAATGAATCATATCAAAAGAAAATGAATGCATATCTAATCAAGAGACCCATAACAAATCCATATCAAAATCAAATCATCCCATAATGAAAATTAAGTTGACCCATATCAGTGATGAGCATCACACTATCATTCTAGAGTTTCAATCTTTAACTCTTATAAAAAAGAGAAGGTTCATCTCAACCTATCCTATCAGTGACCTAGTCATTAACCTTATCAAACACTTGGAGTGTCGATCATACACTATCAAGCATACCTCTCCTATTAGTGATGCAAGTCACGCTATCCATTTCGAGTTTCGATCATAAACTCTATCTATCCAAATACAAACAGACACAACATCACGTCTTATCAATATCAAACTTCAACATTTTCGATAAAATCAAATGAAAACACAACCTATTGACCATTCAACCAAGTATCAAACATCATCTACATCTCAAATATCCAATTTGCCAACTTCAAATTTTCAAAACATATCAAAATTCACTCACTGTCCTAAATGCACCAAAAAAGTTTTTGTATGCGCTAATTCAAATGTGCCTTAACATCTATCAAATGCACCACATAAATTATCATATGCCCTAAAAGATAGAATGAATGTGCAAATATAATTATTGCATGCGCAAATTAAAACTTCAAATGAGCTAACCTAACAATCATATGTGCTAAGATAAATTTTAAATGCGCTACACAAAAAATCATATGCACTTCAAAAAAAATTAAATGCGCTTAAATGAAAGCTAATAACTAGGGCACGGAAAATATGGAAAAAATGCTAAAAATCTTGAAAAAACTACCAAAAATGCGTAAAAATCAAACAAAAGAGGTTAGAAAATCCACTTACCGGAGATCCATACGTTGTTGGCCTCTCATAACGTTGAACCCACTCAAATTTGTGGCTTTGATAAGGGGGCGCCATCTTGCTCTCTCTTCTCTTCTCCTCTCCAAAGCTCCAATCTCCAAATGCCAAGTGCACAAATGAGTTGTAATGGGACCCTTGGAGGCTTATATAGCCCATGGTGATGTCAGCAGGGTGTGCTACCTAGATGGACGTGTGGGGCATGTTCATGCTATACTCGCACCATATTTTCACCATTTTTAAATAACTTTTATTGGTAGATCAATATCAAAAAAAATTAAAATAAAAAAAAAAATCAAAAATTTCAAAATTTAAAAAAAAAAAAAAAATCCAAAAAAATCCAAAAAATCCAAAAATTTAAAAAAAATCCAAAAAATTTAAAATAAAAAAAAATCAAAAAATTTTAAAAATCCAAAAAAACTGAAAAAAGTTTAAATTCCAAAAATCCTTGGAGATAGAGAACAATGAGACGCCTTTAGAGATCTTGTTTCACTAACTTGTTTATGATTCTAACCTCTAATATAATGTTTCATTGGTGTGCTTGATTTGTTTCTCATTTGCAAGATTCCACACTTTTCTAAACATACACATACCAATAATGAGATTACCAACTTGGCGGATTTATGTTTGAGATCCACCTTTGTTACCTTACAAGCTTCAGTGTATGACCAAGTGCATGTTTTCATGATGGGTTCTCCTCTAACCCCTATTGTAGCCAACATTTTTATGGATCACTTTGAAGAGATGACTCTCTTATCCTTTCCACTAAAACCATAGTTGGGGAAACGTTATGTGGATGATACCAACATTTGTTAGCCCCATGGGCATGAGAAAATGGAAGAGTTGCACTCTCACTCATAAAACCTAAACCCTTGCATCTCTTTTACCAAAGAGATGGAATTGGAAAACCAACTCCCCTTCCTTAACATTCTCCTCATCAAAAAATTAGATTGATCCTTAGCTCAATGAGTCTACCACAAATCTACCCACACTAATATTTACCTCCATTCCTCTTCTCATCATCACCCCAACCAAAAATTCAATGTCCTCAAAACTATCTTTAAGAGAATTTATGATTTGTGATGATGAGTTCATAGACCAAGAGACTTTCCACCTTAACTAGGTGCTCTTGTTAAATGGTCATAAAATAAAACATGTTAAGAGGATAATCAAGCTAACCAAATATCATTATTTTTTTAAATGTGAAGTTGCACCCCCCTAGCCTTCCAAATTGGTTCCCTCCCCTATGTTGAGGGTCTCTCCAACAAAATTTCCAAGATCCTCCATAAAAAGGCTCCATTGTACTTTTAAAGTCCATTTGGCCTTTTCAAAATCACATCCTCTCTCCTAAAGACCTTAAAGACCTCTTTGTCAAATTGGGTGTCTATAAACCTATTTTATCTTTTGGTATCCCTACACCGGTGAGACAAGTCATTTGCTTAGCACTAGAATAAAAGAGCATTATGCTAACATTAGGCATGAATGGGTCCTAAAATCTACCTTGGTAGAGAATACTACTCCAAGACTAAATACCAAATCTCCTTGGAAAACACCCAAATCTTGTGTAAGGAAGAAATTTCTTCAAAAGGAAACTCGAAGAAGCCATTCAAATCCACATTTTACCCATCCAATCTAAATAGCAGTAGTGATTAGAATCCAAGTTTCACTTGGTGTCCTCTTTTAAACCACCTCAAAAATCATTTGCCCCGACCCCCATGATTCCCCATTTTCACTCTTCTTCTTCCCTTATATTTTCCACCTCTCTCCTTGGTCATATTCCCTTCCATTATTTTTGTTTCTTATATATGTTTGTGTGTTTTGGACTTGTGTTTGTATGTTTATGTGTTTATAGAATTGTATGTATGTGTAAGTAGTTGTGTTTAGTTGTGAGTGTTTTGTTTGTTGGTACACGTATGTGTGTTTGTTTGTATAAGTATGTTTGTTTAATTGTGTTTATATGTTTGTATGTTTGTATGTATGCATGGTTAGGTGTAGGCTTGTGTGTATATGTTCCTATTTGCAGGTACGTTTGCATATTTATGTGTATGTGCATGTATGTTTGTGCCTATAGTGTATGTTAGTATGTAAATTTCCATGTATCTATGTTTGTTTGTTGTATATGTGTGTGCTTATTTGTGTATTTGTGTGCTTGTTTGTGCATGTGTGTTGTGCATGTATGTATGTATGTATGTATGATTGTAAGTTTTCATGTGTATATACATGTGTAGATGTGTATGCATGTGTTTGTATGTATGTTTGTAGGTGTTATGGATCATATGTACGTATAGTTGTTTGTATGTGTGTTTTCTTGTTTGGTGTATGTTTGTGTATCTGTAGGTATGTACATGTGTTTATGGGTATGTGCATATGTGTCTAAGTTTGCATTTTTGTGCATTTTCATATGTGTGTGTTTATATGTATGTCGTGGATTATGTGTTTGTGTGTGTATTTATGTGTATATGTGTGTGTGTAGGTGTGTAAAAATTTTGGGTTTGTATATGTATTTTTTTCATTGTTTGTATGTGTATATGTGTATGCTTGTGTATTTTTTGTGTGTTAGTTTATAGGTTTGCGGGTTTACGTGTGTCTATGTAGGTTTGTTTATTTTTGTAGGTATGTTTTTAGCTCTATTTTTTGTATTTTTGTTCTTAGATAAGATTTTTGTGCTAATAATTGTTGTTTGTAGCATTTTTGGTGAATGGATGTTGAAGATCTAAAAATTGAAAATTATTAATGTGTGTATTGCAAGATCTTGGAATAGAATTAGTTCTTATTACTTGAGTGTTTTCATTTTGTAGAGTAAATCACACTTTGTTTACTTAAGGTAAATTTATAATTGTATTTCATGTCTTGTGTACTTCCACCTATGTAGGGTGTGTTGGTGCTCAAATCAACAAATTAGAAAATTCTATGAGTATACCTCGCCCAATGATCAAATCTTCCAAATGATTTGGCCAACTAATAGAGTGAACCTTTCAAGGTTTCTAACTCCCTCACTTTAGGCTCTGTAGAACCTAGGCAGGTGTACCTCCTCACCAACTAACTCTCCAACTTGGTGCTTTTTATAGCAGATTTTACACTGTATCTTCTACTTTTATTGTTTATCTCAAAGTGGCATATACCTTTGGCATAAACTATCTTTCCATTATCTAATTTCTCCTACTCTATTGGTGATCTTCTTTAACTGATTATTTTTTCTCTAATCTCATTCCTACTATCTGATTCTGAACTATCCTTCCTTCTAACTTCTACTTATATCTCCTACTAAAATAGAAATGAAACTGAAAAATGTGGACAAGTGATTTGAATTGAAATTTGTATGTAATTAGACTAATTCCTTATTTCTTTTGGGGAATAGAGTCATTCACTTGCAAACCCTATGCATAACTCTGAAAGACAATTTTTGAATCCTCCCTTGGATGGATCTTTCAATTATCCAACCCTCAATGTCACAATTAGATGTCTTCAATTAATGTTAGTCTAATCGAATTTAACTCTCACAGATAGACCAATCAGGATAGAATACAAATACCCACCTTTTGTCTCAGATGCACTCTATATTTTTCTAACTTGTAATTACAACATGAAATATTCACGCAAAGATTTAAGATAACAACCACTTGCTTCAAATAGTTATAACAAAGAACTGATCTGAAGATAAATTCACTACAACACAATAGAGAAAAAGGAGCACTAACTATATTTTTTATTTCTATCTAATAACAATTTATAAATCCTATTTTTAATATCTTACATTACAATTGACTCTAATTCATTCTAATTCATTTTAATGTTTTACATATAAATATTCTATACAAGGGTTACATCCCTTCACTTCATTTGTCATGTCTGTTTGGCACATTTCTGACAATTGAGTCGTTGTTGGAAATTGTCTATCATTCACATCATTTCGGCATATATTATACCGATAAGTTGTTACTAGTGTGATTTTGGTCTTCGGGTTACCTATGTCGATCACATCTGGAATGGTGCTTATCGAGATTCTTTCAACTATCAGCATACCCAAAAATTGTCTTTCTGACTTCACAAGTCATCCTGATGAAGATCTTCCCCTTTGATTCTGCCTTTCGCTTTAAGTTATTCCAACAAAAGTATTCAGTCGAGAATGTGCTATCGGAGTAGCTATTTTGATGTCATTCCATATACTAGCTTTCAAAATAGGTTGGACTATCGGGTTATAAATAATCCATTATCCCGATCTCAATAGTTATACCGATAAGGATCCCTTCTCCATTTTCATTCTATCACCATAGGGTTTACCGATATTGATTTTTTCAGTCATGAGTTCATAATCGAGATAGTTCCCCTGATGCCATTCAAATATTCACCATCGGGATAGCTTTAGCAATCGGAACCTTGTTCATGTGCTATTCCAACTTCATAAGTTATTATGATATGGTATCATAACGCTCTTTTTGTATTTTCCTTTGTCAGGATGACATATCTTGAAATGTGTGTGTTGGGATAGCTTACTCTGTCGGCATTAAAAAATACTGCTTCTCCACCTTTGGTGGTTATTCTGACAGATATCCACATACTTGGTTCTGCATAGCTATACCGATGTAATGCTTATTGAAATAATTTGTTCTATCAAAATCGCATAGAATTGTTACAGCGCCTTTAGTATTTATTTTGATAGGTGCCTCAAACATCTTGTTTGGCATTGCTATCCCGATGTCCATGTTCAACACTAATTATGGGATCGGGTTAGCTATCCCGATATAAGTATCCAACATTGATTTATCAGATCTAAATAGCTATTCCAATATAGTCATGAAATGTTTACTTAGTGAGGTTATCTTACTAATCTTTCTTGGTTTTATCAAGAATTTTTCCCATATCATTAGGGCATAATGGTGACAATATGTGGGATTCTATGTTAGGTAAAAGAAAACTTTTGTAGCTTCAACATTAAACACAAAATCTTGATGATCATGTCAGGGGTATTGTTATGAATTTTAGGGTTCCAACAGTGGCTCTATCTGAGGATGAGGTGTTGAACAAAATACCTACAAGAATCCAGGTCAATCTGTGGGAAAAGCGGGCCAAGTAATATACTATATTTTTTTTTTTGATGGTGGGGATGGGGTATGTACAAATGGAATAGTGAAATGAATCCTAATCTATTATGCATGGATAAGAGCTCATTTTCTTAAAAAAAGAAGTGCTTCAAGAATTATCCATGCATTAGCAATTCTTGTTGCTCTCTTGTTGTGTTTAATAAGAAATATAAATCTTCACCTCCTTAACCTATGACAATGTATTGTCTAACCCACAATGCTTCAAATTTTCTATGTTTTCCTTTGTCCTATTGTTTAGCATTCCACATAAGAACCCATTCTCCTTCATGGAACTTCCTATCATTTGATTTTCTGCCATGAAGAAGCTTTGCATGTGCTTGGACTTTAAGATTCATCTTTTGCTCTTCCCGCCTCATTTAATCTAGTTCTACCAATTGTATGAACCTTTCCTCCATTGGATCCCAGAGGTCCTCCTCACTTACAAACTTGTAGACTAGAAACAAATTTTCCAGTGGAAGTACAACTTGTTTCCCATATACTAGTTCAAACGTGGATTTTCCTGTGGATTTCTTAGTGGTAATTCTATCTACCCAAAGGGATAAGTTCAATTTGGAATCCCAAGCCCTTTTGTTGTTATCAAGTATCCTCCTTATAATTTTAAAATATTCTTATTGCTTGATTCGGCTTGACCATTTCCTTGAGGATGATATGGTTAAGAATGAGACACTGTAATACCATATTCCTCACAAAGCTTATTGAATTCAACATATCTAAAACACATGACATTATTTGTTATAAACCTAGAAGGGACACCAAACCTAGTAAATATATTTTCCACCAAAATTTTGATTACTACTTTGTCGGTTGCCTATTTAGCAGGAATAGCTTCTACTCATTTAGTAAAGTAATTAGTGGCAACTAGGATCCATCTGTGACCTCCACTTGACTTGTCAGTAATCTCTCCTATGAAATAAATCCCCCAATGCTGAAAAGGCTTTTCATCATGTATTGGTCTTAATGGCAAGGCTCCTTAATATTTCAATTTCCCTGAAAAAATTTTACATGCTTCACATTTCCTTACATATGTAAATGCATCCCTAAAAACACTAGGCCAATAATATCCAACCTTTAGAATCTTGTAAGCAGTAGTTTTAGCTGAAAAAATGTCCCCCACACAATGCATCATGCATATCTTTCAACATTTGTACCTATGATTGATGTTGGTCTAGGCAAAATAGCAACACACCATCTATGTTTGTCCAAGACAAATATCCTCTTATCAAGACATACTTAGATGCTTGTAATTTGAGCGATCTTTTCTGATTTTCATCTAAACCTTCAGGATATTGCATGTGTTTTAAATAATAGACTATATTTGAGTACCAAGGAACCTGTTCTATACTCATAACAACATCTTCTAGGCTGACATTATTAACTTGGGCAGCTTTCAAATTCGATTCAGCCATTAACTTAGCTAACCCTTGTCCTCTTACTAGTTTTTTTATTTTGATGTCTATATTGAATTCTTGTACTTGATTTATCCATCTACATCTCCTACCAGTCACCTTTGATTGTCTAAATATGTCCTTGACTATTGCATTGGGAACATATGCCACCACTTCCACCCCTACTAGATATGATCTGAAAGTTTTCACTTCTTTAACCAATGTGTATGCTTATTTTTCATTGATGTCATACTTCAATTCAGCTTCGTGCAAGGCTTTGCTAAAGAATGAAATAGGTTTCTTATGACCTTCATCATTCTTCTGCAACATAATAACAACAATGGTGTGACAAGAGGCAAAAGAGAATATTTGGAATGGCTTAGAGAAATTGGGAGACTTTAGCACAAGAGCTTCCTTAATTTCCTTTTTAATACCCACAAATGCATCCTTACCTTCATTTTTCCAGGCCAATTTTGCACCCTTCTTCAACATTTTAGATATAGGTTTCACAATCTAATCAAAATTAGATGTAAATCTCCTCACAAAGTTTATCTATCCAAAAAATGATTGTATGGCTTTGAATGGGAATTTTATCAATGGCAACAATTCTCTCTGGGTCAATTTTCACTCCTTCCTTTGAAACTATATGTCCCGATAGTTTCCCTTCTGTGACACCAAAATGGTACTTCTTGGGATTTAAAGAAATACCATATTCTAGAGCTTTTATGAATATCTTTTCAAGGTGGCTACAATGATCTTCAGCTTTCTTTGAGTATGTGGTCAGATCATCTTGATACACTATCATTATCACATTTATCAATTCTACAAATGCTACATCCATAGCTCTTTGGAAAGTATCTCATGCATTTGTCAGACCAAAAGGCATTCTAGTGTACACATATGTCCCCCACGGGGTGGTAAATGCAATTTTAAATTGTTCTGAATCTTTGATTTTTACCTGGTTATAACCAGAAAATCCATCCATAATTGACAATATCTCACACCCTGTTACTTTCTACAATAGTGCATCCATGTTTGGCAGGGGGTAATTATCCTGTAAGGAAGACATGTTTAGATTCCTGAAATCAACACACAATCTAATGTCACCATTCTTCTTCTATATTGGCACAAGATTTGAAACCCATGTTAAGTAATCTAATTGGCTTGATTATCCTTAATTCTTTCATTTTTAATATCTCTTCATGCATTTTAGGCAACAGGGTGGGATTAATAGGTCTCTACTTCTATCTAAATGGTTTTGCATTAGGCTTTAGTGGAATCTCATGCTAAAATAATTCCTCCCTATATGCTTTTAGATCATCATACGACCAGGAAAACACATGCCTATATTTCCTCAGAAATGCTATTAATTCCTCTTTTATATTTGGTGTGAGCCTTTTCCCAATGAGATTAATTTTGGGGGAACTCTTTATTCCAAGATTGATCTCTTCTACATCTTCATCTTTAACTGGTGTTGCCTTTGTTTCTATCCTATCATCTTTGTCAAAGATTCTCTCCAAGGCAACAAGACCTTTAGGGATCTTGTTTGTTTTCAGTTATACTACTTCTTTCCCAAATATGGTTTCTTTTCCATCAATCTTCTCTACATAAGAATTGAAATCAATCTATCAAGATTCATATTTACCTACATAATGTAGGAAGTTCATTAAATCCTCATCATTTTCAAAAACTTGCCAATTGTGTATGTTATCCGGGACATAAGGTCTAGTTTTAACTTCCACCTTGGATATACCACAACATGTTATATCATCATGTTTGATGGCTACATTAGCTAGAAATTCTGCCATAATGTTTTCGGATCTATCAATCCACTCTATTGAAAAGGCATCAAAACATTCAATAGTATCCCAAACTTTTCATTTATGTATCTCTTTAGTCTAGTGTTCTTAGTGGTATATTTGGATTTGACCTGTGAAATGATCAATTTTGAATCTCCATAAACACTGAGGAGTTTTATCTCATACATGGATGCCAAATTTGATCCTAACAAAAGAACCTCATATTCTTTTGTATTGTTGGTGAAATCAAATGATAGGGGGAATGAATATTTAAATGTTTTTTACTTTTGGTGAAATAAAAACAACTCCCGCTCCATTTCCCTCCTTGCTACAAGCCCCATCAAAATACATCTGTCATATCTGATTCATGCTTTCATGGGTACTAAAGCTAATGGGATCTGTATTTTTTATCTTAGGCTTTCTCAATTGCACTATAAAATTTTCCATGTCTGAATGATAGAAATGGGTTATTTGGTTAGGGTCTATGTCTTCAATGATATAGGAGGATCTTGGTTCCCTATCCACTCTTACTCCCTTTCCATTCATCCGTATAGTAGCATATGATAGGTCTAATTGAACGTGACCTCCTACAAGGCTTGACCATTGTCTAGACAATAACATCCCATAATTAAGGCAAACATCTACCACTCTTATATTTTTTTTGTATGAAGCTTTAGGGTAGGTTGTAATTTTAAATTCTACGTCCTTCATGACACCCACCACTGGGACAGACCTATTGTCCATAGCATAACAACTTCCATAGGTAGTATCCACCCACATCCCCAACTCTTTCATTACTCCAAAAGGCATAATATTCATGACAGCTCCTAAATCTAGCATGAAATTTCTTACCAATTTATTGTTAATCATCAATGTCATATAAAAGGGGCCTATTTGTGAAGGATATTTTGTTATTATGGTTCCCAAGTATACCACAAGTGTAACTTCCTCTTCTTTCTCCTTTGTTTGACCTTGGTAGTTTTATTCTTTATACAAATCTATGGGGATAACAGATATCATCTTCATGGTTTTTTCTCTGTATTCAAGAAATTTCATCATCTCCAAT
Organism: Cryptomeria japonica; assembly: GCF_030272615.1. Taxonomy (NCBI): domain Eukaryota; kingdom Viridiplantae; phylum Streptophyta; class Pinopsida; order Cupressales; family Cupressaceae; genus Cryptomeria; species Cryptomeria japonica. Next base: position 525,639,044 of record NC_081409.1, on the reverse strand, counting down.
AGAGGAACTGAAACTTTCATCTGTGATAATGCATTAGTGATGTCGAAAGATGAAGTGTTCAGCTCAGTCTTCTCAATGTGTTCATTCTTAAATGGCTTGACTAATTTAGTGTTGATTTCTTTTTTTTTGGTCGTATTTCCATCTTGTGGCTTGGCTACTGTTGTGGCTGGTGATTTGGTTTTCATGTTGCTTTCTTTTATGAATAACCCTGCAGTATTCCCCTGATCTGGATTTACAACTCTGTTTCTTAGATTATAATTATTCCTCGCTTGAGCCACAGTTGCAAAGGTTAATGCATTTCATTCTTCTTCTATAGGATTTATTAACCTTGGGACTTCCTCTTCATTATGATCTAAAAAACACTTGTTGCATGCATCACTGATGATTATACCTTTGATCATTTACATCATATTCATAATCATCTTCGGATGATTCATAATCATTTACTCCATTTAAAGGCTGAAGTGACATTGTATTTATTGACTGAGTAGGGTCGTATTGATCACATGCCATTTCTTCATTTTCCAGACTTTGAGATACCACCCATTGTAGTGGAGAATGTGGTAGATTACATGCATTACACCAGGGATTTTCCTCTGTCATGTAATTTCCTTTACTAAGTGGATCAAGTAAATCCTTATTAGAGTTTTGTTTTGAAACTTCTGGTTTTCCATCCTTCCAATTTGTGTTGTAAGGCATATCATGGAGTTTTGGTCTATCATGTCTATAAAAATATGGTCTATCAGGTTTACCTACTTTCATAGATAAATATTTCAAGGCACTTAATACTTTATCAAACTTGTCTTCCTCCTTGTTCTATTTAGGAGCTTTTGGGTTATACAACCTTGTGTCATCCCTCTTTCCAAGTCTACTAGCAGCTTTTTTGTTATTTTCTATGGTGATTGCAATCTTCAGGGCCTCTTGTAGGGTAGATGAGTTATTTGATCTAATCTCATAATTAGTCTTTCTATCAAATGCATTTATATAATGGAGAATACTTACTTTGTTTACTGGCTTCATGCGTCATGGAATTTTGTTTAGCACCTTATTGAACCTTTTGTTAAATTCAATCACTGATTCATTATTCCCCTTTTGTATGGTCATAATTTTGTGTAGACTAAATTCTGGGCTATTTTCATCTACATACTCTTCCAAAAAGAGTCTTTTGAATTCCACCAGGCTAGTGATCGAAGCATCTAGTAATGATCTAAATCAATCCCTTGTCCTCAGTTAGTGACTGTATAAATAGTCTCATCTTGATGTCTTCAGGTGGGAATCCAAAGCCTTATATCACATTATCAAATGCATTACAATTCCCTTCTCTTGTTACAACACCACTCCTTGTGAATTTCAGAATAGCGGTTCTTAGATCATTTGAGATAGGGTGTGGGTAACCTATGATTCCTGAGAAATCAAACTGTTTGTATTGATCAGTGTTCACAAATCCACCCAAAACATTATATCCCAAGTTTTTTTGATATTGAACTCCATAATACTAGCCTTGGTTTATATTGTTATAGGGATGGGTGAAAAGAGGTGTTTGATTATATTGTGGTTGAAAATGGGGATGCTGAGAAAATTGATTATATGAAGTATATTGGTGTTTAGGCTAGGGTTGGTTATACAGATTATATTGAGGAGGGTTTTGATTGTGGGCCAAATCACCAAGCCTATATCTTTGGTCAGGTCTTTGATATAAAGGGTTTTCATGTGCTCTGAAATTTTGACCTCCACTGTGTGTCCCAGGTACAAAATCTCTTCCTTGAGGGGGTATTTGGGATTGACTTGCTCTTTCACCCTCCTTGATATGTCTTTGTAAATCATGGACCAATTAATCTTCATCAAGTTTTATGCCTAACCTGGCACAAGCATCCAAGGCTTCTTGTGTCATTCCCTAATTTCTCATTTCAAGAACTGTGTCTATAACCTATTTTATTATTCCTTCAAACCGCCCCGATAATCCATTTGGGTTTCATGAACTTGTAGAATTCATTCCAAAATCTCTTGAAGATGAGCTAGAGGGTCCAGAAGAGAAACCAGGGGGAGTACTAAATCTTCCTTGTGAATGAACTTTATGCTTTTTTTAATGTTCTCTATCTACAGAAGTCAAATCCATGTCATCACTTCCCCTTCTAGCTGAAAACAAATCCTTTTGCACATTGAATGATGCATTTTGAATGCATTCCTTTTCAGCATTATACTAATTATATCATTCATCAAGGAATAGATTATTGAGCCCCATTGAATTGTCTGGTGAGTTATTTTTCTTTTGACTGGTTTTATTTCTTTTTTAATTGAACTCCAACTGTATGAGGGGATGTCCTTGTCTCAGAGACCTCCTCCTATACATGCAGATGTGTTTTCTTATATCAAAGTCGCGACCTCTCTTGAAGAGGAATATTTTGTTATAATTTTCTCCTGAGTTCTTTCCCACAATAGAGTTATTTGTTTATTCTCCCCAGCAGAGTTGCCAATCTGTTGGTGCTCAAATCAACAGATTGGAAAACTGTATGAGTATGCCTCGCCCAATGATCAAATCTTCCAAATGATTTAGCCAACTAATAGAGTGAACCTTTCAAGGTTTCTAACTCCCTCACTTGAGGCTTTGCAAAACCTAGGTGGGTGTACCTCCTCACCAACTAACTCTCCAACTTGGTGCTTTTTATAGCATATTTCACACTATATCTTCTACTTATGTTGTTTATCTCAAAGTGGCCTATATCTTTGGGATAAACTCTTTAAATTATCTGATTTCTTCTACTCTCTTGGTGATCTTCTTTAACTGATTATTTTTTCTCTAATCTGGTTCCTACTGTCTGATTCTAAACTTTTGTTCCTTCTAACTTCTACTTATATCTCCTACTAACATAGAAATGAAACTGAAAAATGTGGATAAGTGATTTGAATTGAAATTTGTATGTATTTAGACCAATGTCTTATTTCTTTTGGGTAATAGAGTCATTCACTTGCAAACCCTATGTATAATTTTGAAAGACAATTTTTAAATCCTCCTTTGGATGGATCTGTCAATTATCCAACCCTCAATGTTACAATTAGATGTCTTCAATTACTATTAGTCTAATTTAATTTATCTCTCACAGAAAGACCAATTAGGATAGAATGCAAATACTCGTCTTTTGTCTTAGATGCACTCTATATTTTTCTAACTTGAAATTACAACATGAAATCTTCACACAAGGATTTAAGATAACAACCACTTTCTTCAAATGGTTATAACAAAGAACTAATCTGAAGAGAAATTCACTACAACACAATAGAGAAAAAGGAGCACTAACTGTATTTTTTATTTCTATCTGATAATATTTTACAAATCCTATTTTTAATATCTTACATTGCAATTGACTCTAATTCATTCTAATTCCTTTTAATGTTTTACATATAAATATTCTATACAAGGGTTACATCCCTTCACTTCATCTGTCATGTTTGTTTGGCACCTTTCTGACAATTGAGTCGATGTTGGAAATTGTTTATCATTCACGTCATTTTGGCATAGGTTATACCGATGAGTTGTTACTAGTGTGATTTTGGTCTTCAGGTTACTTATGTCGATCACATCTTGAATGGTGCTTATCGGGATTATTTCAACTATCGGCATACCCAAAAGCTATCTTTCCAACTTCACAAGTCATCCCAATGAAGATATTCCCGTTTGATTTTTCTTTTCGCTATAAGTTATTCCAACAAAATTATTCAGTCAAGAATGTGCTATTGGAGTAGCTATTCCGATGTCATTTCATATACTATCTTTTGAAATAGGTTGGACTATCAGGTTATAAATAATCCATTATCTCGATCTCAATAGTTATACTGATAAGGATCCCTTCTCCATTTTCCTTCTATCACCATAGGGTTTACCGATATTGATTTCTTCAGTCATGAATTCATAACCGGGATAGTTTTCCTAATGCCATTCTATTTATTTACCATCACGATAACTTTAGCAATCAGAACCCTGTTGATGTGCTATTCCAACTTCATTAGTTATTCTGACATGGTATCATAACGCTCTTTTTGTATTTTCCTTTGTCAGGATGACATATCCTGAAATGTGTGTGTCAGGATAGCTTACTTTGTCAGCATTGCAAAATACTGCTTCTCCGTCTTTGGTGGTTATTTTGACAGATATCCACATGCTTAGTTCAACATAGCTATATCTATGTAATGCTTATCGAAATAATTTGTTCTATCAGAATCCATAGAATTGTTATCGTGCCTTTTGTAGTCATTATGCTAGGTGCCTCAAACATCTTGTTTAGCTTTGCTATCTTGATGTCCATATTCAGCACTGATTATGGGATCAGGTTAGCTATCCTGATATAAGTATCCAACATTGATTTATTAGATCTGAATAGCTATTCCGATATAGTCATGAAATGTTTACTTAGTGAGGTTATCTTATTGATCTTTCTTGGGTTTATTAGGAATTTTTCACATATAATTAGGGCATAATGGTGACAATATGTGGGATTCTATGTTAGTTAAAAGAAAACTTATTTAGCTTCAACATTAAACACAAAATCTTGATGATCATGCCAGGGTTATTGTTATGAATTTTAAGGTTCCAACAGGGTGGTCCCAAACTACTACACACGTATCCTCTCCCCTTGCCTTCGCAGATCGAGGATGTAAGTGAAACATGTAGTGGCACCCACTTTTTCTTTTTAAAGTAGGATGCCTACCTAGGGATTTTATCACCTTAGGGATCAACCTCAAGCACACTACTCCAATGGGCTTTATAAAGAGATAGAAGTGAAAGCTCGGTCCAAACCTATTACACCCTCACGGTTGTTTCTTGTGCATTCCCTAGTGATGCAAGAAACATTGGGTGAGGACCTAGGTTTGGTTATGGAAAACCAAACACATATTGGGTCTCAACATGCTATTGTCCCAAGAATTGGTGTGTCTTGAAGCCCATACTATGAACCCTTATGATTTAAAGGCTAGCCTTTGTAATTGCTTGATAGTTTAGGGTGTGTAGATCTCACCTCGTAGATACTCCTCATGTTCCTCCCATAGTAAGTCATAGATTCATTGGTCTATAATTTCTTTGGAGCTTTGGGGTAAGAGTAAAGGTGATCCAGTGTTATTTGAGCTTATGCCACTGCGCACATGCCACTAGACCTCTATCTGTCTAGTGTGAATAGGTATTTTGTTGCAGGAGCTCTATCAAGTAGTATCTTACCCTTGAGCTTAGGATTTCACTTGCTTATGATTGACTAGTTAAATTGATGTGTTATACCAGTAGAGTCAATTGAAACTTTGGTCTAATTTAGGCCCTTGTTATGAAAGTCTAGATTTCAAGGTTATATAGTCCAAGTAAATAGCCCACTTGTTCTTTGTGTTTTTTGATTATCTATTTAGAATAAAAATTATTAAAAAACATTAGAAAAAGTATAGTCTTTTATTTGTCGAATTAGTCTCGTAATTGCTAAATCAGTTACGCATTAGCTAGTTACCGTCTCACATTTGATTAATCATTCACAGATTCGTTAGTCGATGTCACACATTTATCAATTAATGCCACACATTTTCCTAACAAATCTACAAACTTTTAAGACCATAACAAGATTATAAATTGGTATCCAAATCATTTATACCACTATAATTCTCAAGGCTAGTCAGATCAGTAGTGTCATTTATATTTTTCATCCATTCGGTTATGTCTCCCTTAAGATTTCCTTTAAGTCAATTTCATCTCCCTCTAATCTTCAAAATCTACATTTACTTATAGTACAATCTCAATTATCAATCCATAGTATAGACCATCATTTTTTACCTCATAGGATCATCTCCTTTTGGTGTCTTATTTCCAAGTTTCATATTACAGATTAACAATTTTTAGGAGTGTAGAGATCAAATTTTTGGATCAAACCTTAGTCCTCGTTAGAGTACCAAAACCTTGTCAATTTTTTTGATAAGTCTAGTGAAGGGTTAAACTTTGTCAAAATCATCCCATCATCACCATTTTTAAGGTTATGGTTCTCTTTACAGTCCCTTAGGTTGACATCCATAGAGTTGTAGCCACGTCTTTCTCAAAATAAATAAAAAATAAAAAATAAAATTGCATAGTCATCTTCTTAGTGGTGTTATTATCCTAAAAGTGTAAAAAATCCAAAAATATATAGAATTGCATAGTCATCTCCTTAGTAGTGTTATTATCCTAAAAGTACCAAAAATCCAAAAAAATAGAATTGCATAGTCAACTCCTTACTGGTGTTATTATCCTAAAGTGTCAAAAATCCAAAAAAAAAGAATTGCATAATCATTTCATTTATAGTGTTATCAGCCTAAAAGTGTCAAAAAATTAAAAAAAATAGATTACATAGTCATTCCCTTAGTAGTAGTATCATCCTAAAAATTATCAAAAACCCAAAAATATAAGATTGCATAATCATTTTCTTAATCGCATAGTCATCCCCAAAAGTCTCCAAAATTGCAAAACTATAGTGTCTGCCCTTGCATTCATTAGCATATTCCTAGGAGTCGCCCATGGCCTATACACGATCATAGAGAAAGAAACATCAAATGGATCCAACATTTGACCTAAATTTTAATCCCACAAGTACCATGAACAAGGGGTCAAATACATGCAGGCCACCCTCTCGAATGTCAGCCACTTTATTAGATATTACCCTTATGCTCGACCATGATGATCCATTTCTATGAAAAACATCAAAAAGGGGTTAACCCTTGAAGAACTTGACCAAGCACAACAGGATCCCCAAATCCTCATGGTCATAAATGCCCTCTTGAATCATGGCCCAGATAGGTACTTTTGTTGTTGGCTCAAAATGGAGCTAAATTATTTGCTAATTTTTACATCTCTACAATAATGCAACCTATAACACAAATGTCACAAAGTATAGGGTCTTTGCATGTGTCATCATCACAAAAATTACCCACTAGTCTTTCATTGGTTAACACAACTTGGGATGCCACTCAGGTTACTATGTTTTCTTCATCATTCAACAACCCTCTCTACAACACTCCACCTATTGATCAAAATAGCACCATCTCCATGCAAGACAAAATAATTTCTAGCACCAGTAATCAAAAACAAAAGAAAAATCAAAATGTGGTGTTACCACCAGTGTTTCAACCAAATAACAACACTATCTCTCAGCCTATGGTAATGACAATGGTGCCTCAAAACAACACATCTCTTCTATTAGGTGTCACTTTCAATAACCAAAATAGCATTCCTCATAGTACTTCGCCCAACCAAAACCCCAAATGGAAAACCCTCATCACATCATCACAACAAAACTTAATTCCAACCACCACATATCCTTTGTATAATTATTTTATCCCACCAAACACTTTGACCAATTCCCAATTCTACATCTTCCTCTAATTTAAATAACCTTTCCAAAACACTAACTAGCATTCTTACGCTTTCAATCAACCACTTGTCTACACTAACACCAATCCTTTTGTAGATCTAAACCAAAACCTTAACATCCACATCCCCTTGACATCAACAGACATCCTTGAACAATAGGTGCAAAACTTGCAGCAACAATTGACTAATATTCAAGTCGGCAGTACCCAGAGAATATACACTATGGAAGACCTATGTCTCTACGCCTTTGACAAGTCACTATATGTACCACCTTTCCCTCCAAAATTTAATGTTCCAAAATTTGACAAATGTAAAGGAAAAGGGAACTCTAGGGACCATATCGGAAAAAATTTCACCTCTTGTATAGAAGTAGCACATAATGATACATATCTTATGAGAATTTTTCCTTGAAGTTTGGGGGGAAAAGCCATGGAATAATTATCACATCTAGGACAAGCCATGGAATGATTATCATGTCTACCACACGGTATAAGGACATGGGGAAAACTAGCTAAGAGGTTTGTGGCACATTTTGTTCCTAACATAGAAAATGACATAACAATAATGGATCCATGTGCTACTAAATAAAAGAATGAGGAGTCTTTCACCACCTTTTTGTAATGATGGCAAATTATAGATAGTAAGAGCCTGTGTGACATCCCTAAGAAAGAAAAAGTACAACTATTCATTAACAACTTGAATTAGGAGATGATGTTCAAATTACAACTTCAATTCCTAGATTCATTTGAGAAAGTGATAGAGAACATGATAAAATATGAGATATATCTCATTAATAAGGGTCTTGTAAAAATCTTTAAGGAAAATACCCAAACAAATGACCCTAGTTCATAAAATGACAAAACCAAGTTTTGGTCCAGAAATAAGAATGTAACGATGAAGCAATGGTTGACACTAAGGTGGTTAATAGGGCTCAACACATACTAATCCCTCAAAGGCATTTTAATACAAATATACCACCCCCAAACAATAATCACTCGTGTAATAATGATTACTATCTCATGTAGCCCAAAACAATCAACAATGTGGTCAAACAAACAATAATTTCAGACGAGCATACACTCCCTTAGGCAAACCTATTGAATTAGCTTTGTGAAAATTGATTCAATCTCATGTTATCACTTTACTAGAAATAAAGCATTACGAACCAAGAACTTTCAAGCCCTCCTAGTCGAATGATAATTATTTTTATGAATATCACAAAACCAAGGGACATAGTCTTCTAATTGTTTCAAACTCAAGAACTTCATTCAAGACCTTATCGATCAAGGCGAGATAGTAGTATAAAACCCCATAGGATCTAATAATGATCACATCATTTTTAAAGATCCATTGCAAACTCATGATAAGGGTGAAGTCTCCTATTCTAATTCCCACAAAAATAAGCCCAATTTTACTAATGTTTCCCATGAACACACAGTTAACCACATTCAATAGGTCAATGACATAGTCTCAACCATAACTATAAAATGAAAAATCTTTATTGTGATGTCATTACCCATATATTCAAGGTGACCTTGAAAGGGGCTACCCCAAGCTTAGAGCCTATTATCCAATATAACCTTTCGGATCACCTAAAGAAAACACCCACGTAAATATCAATCTTTGAGCTTTCGTGTATATCACCAAACTATAAAGCAGTCCTAGATACAACATTACAAGAGTCTTCAATGCCTGGTGACATAAAAATTAAGGAGATTAAGGCCATGGTAGGACACCTCTCCATCACTCATCATGTCACATTCATTGAACACTATATGCCTACACAAATGCCTTTTCATAACAATTCTCTTCATTCATAAGTTTATGTTCATAAGCACAAAATTAGGCGAGTATTGGTAGATGGCATTGTCAGTTTCAATATATGCACTTCAAAGTGGTTGAAGCCTTGGAATTTCATGAGATTTGTATAGATGCATCCAAAACTATCATAATCAAAGCCTATGATGATGTAGAGTGTATGTCCAAAGGTTATGATCTCTCTCCCCATCCAGGTGGGAATGGCAGTCAAGAAACCCTATTGCAAGTGTTGGATCTTGAACTAGATTATAATATGATCCTCGATGGACCATGGATCCATGCAATGAAATCCCCCTTCCACATGTCACCAGTATCTTAAATTCCCTTATAACAAAATGGAGATTACAATATCAGGTGATTGAGATTCCTTTCAAAATTATAACAAATTAAAAGGAAATACTAAGAATCAAATCCCCATCAACCAAGAAGCCTCTTTGTCATTTTTTCCTACATTGAGCTTGGTTATCAATCAAAATTTTTTGTTGGACATCCACCTTGTTGCCTAGGATCAATATTTGTATACAAGCCAAAGGGTGTGGAGAGTATAATTATGTCACATTAATTTATGTGGGAAAGCTACCAACATCACCAAGGACATATGAGAAGCCACAACAAGTCAAGTGCAAGAAAAAATTTGTTGTCCAATACCATTCCCCCATTGTCTTCACTAGGTGGGGTGAACTCAATGAAGAATCCTTAGATGTTTTGAATTGTATTTATAGAGATAAAGAAGAAAAACCTCATGTTGAATTGTCTATAGACCAATATGGAAAAGGATTTACAATCATGCAGAAAAGTGGTTATGATGGTTGCAATGGTCTCGGTGTATAATAGAAGGGTGTCGTGGAACCACTTTTTCCTAAGGCACAACCAAAGAATAAAGGATTAGGTTATCAACCACTGGGCTTGGGCTCTACAAGTACTCAATTACCTCTTGGTGAACTGGGATCAACAAAATCCACCAACTTTGTGCATATTCAAAAACTATGAAGTCATTGTTGAGTTTCTAGGAATTCGAGGGAATATGCCTCTAAGGGATCATAATTTTGGTTTCACCATTGATCTTGATATCGTAGCTTATTTTAAAGAGTATAGTTTTGCTTCTAGTCACAAAATTAAAAATGAAAATAAAAATATTCAGTCCTTAGGCAAAAACTCAAATGAACCTTATGACTGCAAAAGAGTAAAAATAAAAGATGTATCTGATGGTGAAAACATCTTCGAGGCACTAGAGGATGGAAGATTGGACCCTCTTTTGACAAGTCAAGAAAAATATCATCTTTTAGCAAAGCAGTCACAAGAGGTCAACTTGGGCAACAGTAAAAATCGGAAGATGGTCAATTTTGTAGCTTCACTTACACCTACAAAAAGGAAAACTTTATAAGCTTCTTCATAACAAGACAATTCAACTTTGTGTGGTCCTACATGAATATGCTCGGATTAGATCCTAAGATAGTTCTTTATTGGTTGAAAATTTGCAAACCAAGAGAGTTTACAAAAATGTGGTTTCAACCACATTAAATGAGATTAAATATCTCCTAATTTCTAAGGGAAGGCTCCCCCTTTCAATTCACTATGCTATTTTTCTAAAGCAGGATACAAATTTCAACTTCTAATCTAACTTGGGTGGTGCATAATCCTATCCTCTTTTTCAGGATAGATGTTATTCCCTCCTCTTTTTTCAGCAAATAATTTACAATGTAGAGAAGCAATAATTCTTACAATTGCACTATTAAAAATTAACTTAGAAAGCAAGAATGATCAAAATATGGATAAGTAAAGAAGCAAAGTTTCTATAAAGGCCCAAAGTTCTTCGTTGCTTCTCTAGGATGAGAAAGAGTGCTTAATGTCAAAGTCTTAAAACTCATTGTTGTCCTATCAACCTTTTATAAATTCTTCTATAATCCAATGTGTTGACTAGGAAAATCAAAGTAAAGCACAAAGTCTTTAATTTGATTCCTTATAATAAATTTTGATAATATTTTTCCAAGATGGCACAATAAAGCACAAAGTCTTTGAGGTGTTATCTTACTATATTTCAGCTAACTTATATCTTGAAAACACCAAAATGAATCACAATGTCTTCAAAATTATATCACATTCACTAATTGCTAATTCTATTAACAAAAGCTAAAATATGACACAAAGTTCATAAACCAACAATTGCCTCTACTCTTTAACAATATCTCCTCAACCACACATTTACTTGAGAAAAATAATAATTTACAACAAGAATGACATAAGAACAATCTCACCATAAACCACAAATGAATCCAACATAAAGTTTGGATGCCAAAGCTTTCTTCTTATTTGATCAAATTTGTAAAATAACAATAGGAACACAAAGTTTCACTTTTACTCTTCACTTGGGCAAAATTTTGTTGCATATATATTAAAGATTCTAGATATGAATTGCAATAATCAACTTCATATATATAGGTGAGGTGTGTTGAGAAAATGTAGGAAAAAATTATGACTAATTCAAGGAAGAGTCCTATTTGATTTTAGACTTGTGCATCACCTAGGTGCAAAAACGTAAATACAAAATGACACTTGAGGTGTCAAAGTCTTATTAAAAAATGCATCTACAAATCTAAACTATGAAAAATTATAAGCGTCACCAGACACTCCATTTTGATCTTGTTTCATAAACTCATCGAAATTTTGTAGAACTGCTTTCATCTATTCTTGATCAGGTCCTTTAGTGTGACTTGTGATGACCTTGACCCAGGTTATAGAGTCTTTGAGGCTTATGACACATTTATTATGCTTTTTCAGAAGGGAGACTAGATTATCTAGATTTACTTGGATATCTATCAACTTATCAATTCAGGACAATGAGAAAACTTGTTTATCGACCTCTTCACCAATTAGTAGACTAAATTCTTTGATGATGATGTCTTTGTGAAGGGGCTTCTAATTCTCATCCAGGAAAGTGTAAGGGAGAGTTTATATCTTCTTGATGATGTCTTTGCCTTTATCATTACATTCCTTCTATACTTTCCTCATATCTTTGATAAGTACCTATAGTGTGTTCATTTGATGTTCCAGTATTTCTCTTTGTTCAATATACATATCCCTTGAAGGAAGAACTTCATTATCAACTAGAACATCAAATTGGAAATATTCTAACTTTAACCAAGAGTCAAACTCCTTCTCATATGTGTCCAATTCTTGTGAGAAAAGATCTAAAGTTTTTCAACTTTAGACCTAACACCTTCTAAATTATCTACCAAAGTAATAGTAGAACTTATCAAATGAGTCCCCTTGACTTAGAAGTATATCCATCCACTCACCAATTTATCTTCCACAAGAATTGATCTGTTTAGCTTGTCTAATAATTTCTTCATCCATTGAAGAGGTGACAAGCTCAACTACCTCTAATGATTTGGTTATCTTGATCAAAACTTCAGTGAGATGATATACTTGTTTCTTCAATTTGCCTTTCCTATCATTCTCTTCATTAAACATTGCCACAAGATGTTGAAAAGATGCTTGAGAATCTTCCACTATACCTTGAAGTGTTTTCTTACCTAAATCAATTCTTTTGATAACATAATCAGAGGGTTACACTTTATTCAAATTAGTGTCAGGAGGAGGAATTGTCATTTCTACATATTTGTGCTTTGATTTGTCTACCTTCACCCTAGATAATGTTTTGGCCTTCTTTATACCCTTGGGCTTAATGGGCACCAACTGGTTGAAATCAAATTCATCTGGATAGATGGCTTGATTCTTTCTCTTAGGAGTGTTAGATATTAGCCATAGTGGTAGAAATGTATCATCCTCCACTCTTGTAGTCAACACTTGTGTTTCCAACTCCTGAGACCAAATACTAGTAGTAACAATTGTTGGGGTAGAGGTGACAATGGTAGGTGGATTTGGAGCACTAGAAACCCTAGGAGGAACTTGGGCTTCTGACATAAATTTATCAAAATCTTCAAACATGGAAGAATTAACCTCAAACAAATTGGGGAGGAATACAGTATCAAGATTGTCATGAGGTGTATTAAGGGCAGATTTACTAGTGGAGGTGGAAAGAATGACATGAGTTTTAGGAACTTGAGATGAAAATGAAATAGTGGAACCTTAAGGAATAGTATCAGAAACTGAAACTGAAATAATACCTGTAACATCACAAGATGCAGGAGGAATACCTTCTGGAATCTCTTCAGACTGGGGAGTGTAGACGTATAAAAATGACCATATTCTTAAATGAATATTTAATGTTCATTTTATTCTCATTCCTCTATTTAATTAAATCTAATTTAATTAAATCAACCACATTCCTCTATTTAAATTAAATAAATTATTCAATTTATGTATTTAAATTCACTTAAGCCTTTTATATCATTTAATTGAATAAATCATTTTATTTAATTAAATCCCTTCTCTCTACTTTTAATTAAATTTACACTTAATTAAATAGTTCATCCCAAATAAATAAATCTAATTTATTTAAATTCCCCACTTGCAACCAAATTAAAATAAAGCAATTTATTTTAATTAAATCCTATTATTCCTCACCCACTTGCCTCCCAACCCTATTCCTAAATTCTTCTAGAATCCCTCTAATCCTAATCAATTAACCTAAACCCATCAATTATCCCTTTTTCCTAAATTTGAGGAGGTCACTTCTCAAATTTGGAGTAAAGTCTTCCAAAGGCATTAAAGCCTTTATGCCTTCAACAAGCTAACTTGTTGAATACCCCCAAATTTGGAAGGACTCTTACAAATTTGTCCCCAAAGTCTTTCAAACCATTAATGGTTAACTAACCCTTAGTGGCATGGTTAGAGACTTTTTGCCTAACTCAACCCTCATCTAACCCAGGGGTCTCATCAAGCATTCATTGCTTTGACCATGGTTATCCCTTTAACCCTTGCACAAGAGTTTATCCTTTGGATAAAACCTTTATCCATTGGATAACCCTAACCTAACCTTAACCTTTACCTACTAGGGTAACCATGAGGTCTTCTCAAGCATTTAATGCTTCTTACTTCTCCTCTCAAGTAGTCTTATGTTGACAATTGTCACCATTTCATTGGTGAGAATTGTAAACATGGATTCATAACTTTCAATCCTAGCCCTTGAGTAGATCATTCAATCCTGACCATCCATTACCATGTTTCTTCTATAAATAGAGCCATCATCCCTCCATTTTAGGATCTAAGTCTTCAGCATCATACTTATAATCAATTTTAGCAAGCATTTAGCCTCTCTTTGTAATAGAAATAAATCTAATAATCATTTTAGAGTATTTCTATCATTTTAGATTAAAACATATAACTAGTATATCATGTTAGGATAGTATTTTTACTAACCTTGTCATCTTATCATCTAGTTTAGTTCATTTGTTAAAATCATGCATAAATAGGATTCATTCATACTAAATCTGATCTAAAGTATCCCTCGTTCTTTCATTTGTCATTCCTAAGTCACTTTGCTCAGTGATCTAAGAGCAAAGGCATTGGCTTGAGGGACCTTGTGAGATAGAGAACCATGGAACACTCCTTGGGAAGTTGAGCTATTCCTCATGGCTCCATAACTTGCACCAAGAGTCTCATGGGTGTGTGGGAAAGTCTTTGAATATTTTCACAATATAAGTTTCATTGAACCGCTTTTCCTGCTTTTGAATATTTTGTCATGAGGGGGCATCTAAACCTTCATTTGATAAAGTAAACTTAAGTTTCCAAACCAAATATCTAAATCCAAAACAAATCGAAGGAAACCATTGATCACCTGTGCATGACTAATCCTCATATTCTAAGAAGAAAGAGTATTTATGACAACACTAAGTTGAGGAAACAACAACCCAATTCTCTAAGACTTGTTAAACGAAATAGGTTTTTATACATCAATCGCCAACTCTTCAAATCTCATTGAACATTCCTTTGTCATATGCGCTTGTATCTTCAAGACAAAACACACGAATTTGACGAGGGATCATTGAGGAGTAGAGCATTATGTCAAAAAGCAGCATTCAGCCAACGTCTAAATCAAGGAGGAAAGATCAATCTAGCTTTCTTCTCAAAAGTGTGCATCACTTACAACATACCTCTATTTGAACAACCAACCCCTGATCAAAACATCGAAGCGGAGTTCGTTCCCTTTGTCATAGAAAGTTTCTACTAGATGCCCATTGTTACTCGCTCTCAACAAAACAAGCAAAGCGAACCGCAACTAGAGTCCAGCATGGGTCAAAGATTATCAAATCCTTTCAAATATCCAAATCTAGAAGACACAAAAATTTCTAAGGAACTCCTCCAAGAATTTCAAGAAAGTGCTTCATTTCAAAAACTTGTGGAAAAACTCATGGAAGCCGACAAAGAAAAATACCTACTCATGCTCACAAGAAAAGGAGTTAAACTCCTTGAAGACTTCGATACTGACATATTTAGAATAAGGTCTCAACATTATGCTTATCAAGAACAACAAAGAGAGGAGGAAGCACGTGACCCTGAACAAAACATACCTGAACAAAACATACCCAAGCAAAACATCCCTGAGCAAAACAAGTCGCTACACACGCCATTCCAAACTAGAAACAATGCGAGGGAAGAACTCTTCCCTCGGCAGACGAATGCACCCTTGATTGCTCTTACACAGCAAATACAAATGCTGCAAAAACAAATACAAGACGTGCAACAAGGATCAACAGTACGGTATTCCTTGAATGAAATTTGTCCTTATCCTTTTGACAGAAGGTTAAACATGGTACCTTTTCCCCCAAATTCAGACATTCCCAAATTCGACAAATATGATGGGAAAAGCGATCCTCGTGATCATGTCTGGGAATTCTGTACCATGAGCTTGGAATTTGCCCATGATGACACTTATTTAATGAGATTATTTCCAAGAAGCTTGGGCGGGCAAACCATGGAATGGTTATCCAAAATCACACCTCTTGTTAGATCCTTTGATGAATTAGTCAACAAATTCATAACTCAATATTCTTGCAATATTCAACATGTCATCACCATGCTAGATGTCTGCAATACCAAATAGAAAAACAATGAAACATTCATGGTATTCCTTCAACATTGGCGATGAATGGTCTCAAGATATCCTCGAGATGTGCCTGAAAAGGAAAAGATGGAAATTTTCATCAACAACTTAAATAGTGAGATGAGTTACATACTCAAACTCCAATGCAAACCATCTTTTGCTAAATTAATTGAAAATGGCATACAAGTAGAGGAGGCATGTGTCAAGAAAGGAACATTGAAATTTTTCAAAGAAGGGACGAATTCATCCAACTCTAATTACAATAACCAAAACAACAACAACTTGGACAAATCCAGGTTCTGGACCAAAAACAAAAATACTAGAAATGAAGGAGGAAATGAAACTAATGATGTGAAATCCAAACAACCAGTGTTAGCTTTATCAGGTAATCCTCAGGCTACCAAGAATCAAAAAGGTGCTAACCAAGGTACTAACACTTATGCACCAACTACCAATCAAGATCATCTTAACACAAACAACACCAACAATACCCAAGACAATAACACCAATCAAGGACGTAATACAAACTCACGAGGTAACACCAACAACTTTGCAAAGCGTGTCTACACACCATTAGGGAAATCATTGGAGTCAGCATTCAGAGAACTCTTAGCAAAAAAAATCATCTCCTTACCAGCAATAAACAACTTTGAACCACAAATCAAACCACCCTGGTGGAATGACTCACACTTTTGTGATTTTCATCAAAACAAAGGACATCAAACAAATGATTGCATGAGACTGAAAAACATTGTTCAAGACATGATTGATAGAGGTGATTTAATAGTCGATGGTCTCAAGACAAATGGTGACCATGGCACCTTTAAGAATCCTCTTCCAAACTACAACAAGGAAGGAGCTTCAACCTCAAACGATACATGTGGAGCTTGTATCAATCACATATACAATAACACCATCAATCATATATCAACTGAGGAAAATCAAGTAAATGTTATTACAATCAACGACAAGCGTAAACATGAATCAATCAATGTAACCACCAGAGCTCAAAAATATGTCTTGAAGGGACATACATCAGCAGCAAGCACCATACCCAAGATTCAATATGACCTCTTCAGTCAACTGCGCAAAACTCCTGCTCAAATATCTATACTTGAGTTGCTGAAACTTTCACCAAAACACAAGGATGTCTTGGAACAAGCACTATTGAAAACAAATGTACCCCAAGATCTGGATACTGACAAATTCCAAGCCATGGTGACTCACATGACAAGGCCTCATAATCTCACCTTTTCTGAGCAGGATAATATTTCATTGATCCATCCACACAATACTTCACTCCACATTGAAGTCTTGGTCTACAAACATCGAGTCAAAAGAGTATTAATAGATGGAGGAGTTGGACTCAATATATGTACCTTAAAACTTATATGTGCATTAGGCTTCTCTGAAAAGTCTATTGATCCACGCAAAAAGATCACTATCAAAGCATATTATGATGAAGAACGATCATCCAAAGGAACAGTGGTGTTGCCAATTCAAGTGGGACCAATACAAAAGGACACTATGTGCCAAGTCTTAGACATAGACCTCACATATAATATCGTATTGGGTCAACCTTGGATACATGAAATGCAAGCAGTACCTTCAACTTAATCTTAGTATGTTAAGTTCCCCTACAATGGACAGGAGATTTCTATATCAGCAGATCATAACCCTTTTCAACATTTTAATGCTATGGGGGCAGCCCAAGACAGTTTAGTTCCCCATAACAGAGAAAAACAAATTTCCTCAGCACCAGATCTTCAGCAAGAAAAGCCTAAATCTCTATCTATGGATTTCAAACAAAAAATGAAAATCAAAGAAACAAGGCATGGGAGAATACTCTTTGGAACCCTTGTGTCTAACCAACTTACCAATATTGCCTAAATCTCATGAGCTACCTTTGGAATCAATACATCAAGCAACACAACCCATCACCAAGTTTGATGGCAAATTTATCCAACTAGGCACACTAGCACATGAATCAAAGGAAAAGGACATCCTTAGTTGGCTATACAAGGATGAGGAAGAAGACAGAGTAGCTACTATGGAAGTAGCTATACCCACATAGCTATATGGAAAAGGCTACCTAATCATGCAACAGATGGGATACAATGGCAAAGGACCTATCAGCAAGCGTCAGGAAGGCGTCACAGAACCATTAGATCCACCTTCATAATTTTATAAAAACAAAATAGGATTGGGCTATGAACACACTCTACCACCAAAGAAGACACCAAGTAAATATCAAAAACCTCAATGGAAAGCAAAGAAGAAATACAAAGAGGAATCATGGCAGGAGGCACTATTTGAATCAGCAAAAACAATACGCAAGGAATGTGAATACCAAGAAAAAGAGAAACATCAAGAACAATTAGTCAATCAAATGCAAAAGCACCTTATGCAGAAGTACATCATATTCAAGAACCTGTTTCAAACAAAGAAGAATCACCCCCTGATAACATCATTACTCCCCGAGGAGAGACGGTATATGAGCAGATGCAAAGAGTAGAAGCAAGATCTGATACAGAATCATAGAAAACTATCAAACTCGTATCAATCATCAAGGACCTGTTTTCACCCTACAACGTACCAATCCACAACATCGCAAGAATCTGGGATAATACCTTGGAGACTAATTCAAATGATTATGAATGGGGTAGTTGTTCCAATGTTACTGAAGATATTGCTGCAAATGACAGTCATACACCCATTTCTCAAGAAGAACAAGGCATAGAACCTAGACTACTTGAATTTGGTCCACAAAATATCTATGATGCCAAAGAAAATGAGCAGTGACATTACAAGCAAGTCTACACAAAAGATGATACCAACGAAGACCTCGGCAAAATCATTAACTTATTTAATATCCTGGCCAACCACGATGATACCTCCATCCTAACACTTACAGTAGCTAAACTCAACCCACCCAATGACTCTTTACCACTTATCTTTCTTGACCTCATAGACTGGGATGAACCTGAAAATCATGGCATACCAATTTTCCCAAACAATGATTCCATTATCCATTACTTGTGTACCATCAACCCGGAAATAGACTCTACCAATGAACAAGTAACGACATCTGCAATCAGGGGAGTTCCAAGTCTCTCAGTCACAAAAATATACGAAATAAAGGATCTATTGCTGAAAACCAGTCAATGGTAGCACTAGATCACAAAAAAAGTAAAAATAAAGGACGCATCTGCAGTTGAAAACCTTTTTAAGGCACCTAAAGATGGGTGACTTGACACTCTTCCTAAACATTATTAGGAGCGATCACCCATATTTATTGAGCCTACTCAATCAATCAACATTGGTACAACAGAAGCAGCCAAAACATACACCTAGCAAAATCTTTGACAGAGGAAGAAAAATCAGAGTTTATCCACTTCTTCAAAGAAAAGAAAATCAATTTTGCTTGGTCATACGCAGATATGCCCAAGATTGATCCACACTTAATCATGCATTACTTGTCCATTGCTCCAGGAGCCAAGCCAGTTAAGCAAAAATTAAGAAAGATGAATCCACATGTAGCACTCATGGTCAAAGCTGAGCTAAAGAAACTATTAGACGTCGGATTTATTCGACCTATCGACTATGTTGAATGGATTTCTAACATTGTGCTAGTTTCAAAACCAGATGGCAACATCAGGATATGCACCGATTTTAGAGATGTCAACAAAGCCTATCCAAAGGATGACTTTCCTTTGCCCAGTATCGACATCATTGTAGACCTCACAGCAAGCCACGCAATGCTATCACTAATGGATGGTTTTTCTGGCTATAATCAAATCAAGATAGCTCTAGAGGATCAAGATAAAATAGCATTTACCTATCCTTGGGGAACATACTATTGGAATGTCATGTCATTTGGCTTAAAGAATGTTGGGGCAACTTATCAATGAGCAATGACAACAATATTTCATGACATGATGCATACCTTCATGGAGGACTA
This sequence comes from Cryptomeria japonica, assembly GCF_030272615.1. Taxonomy (NCBI): domain Eukaryota; kingdom Viridiplantae; phylum Streptophyta; class Pinopsida; order Cupressales; family Cupressaceae; genus Cryptomeria; species Cryptomeria japonica. Next base: position 525,618,893 of record NC_081409.1, on the reverse strand, counting down.
TGTGGATGATTTACTAGCTAGTCATTTACTCAAGCAAAACATCTAATCATCTTAGAAAAGATTTTTGATAGATTGGAAAAATTTCAAGTCAGGCTCAACCCTAAGAAATGTGTCTTTGGGGTTACATCAAGCAAATTATTGGGCTACATAGTCTCAGAAAAGGGCATTGAAGTAGATCCAGCAAAGGTCCAAGCCATCATGGAGATGCCACTACCTAATAACATGAGTCAACTTAGATCCTTGCAAGGACGGCTCCAGTCAATCAGGCGTTTCATTGCTCAACTAGCAGATAAAAGTCTACCATTCAATAATTTGCTACATAAGAATGTAACATTCAAATGGGAGGCCAAATGTGAAGAATCATTCTACCAAATCAAGCAATATCTAATGAACCTGCTAGTTCTAGTACCACCCATAGCAGGGAAGCCACTTATTCTCTACATATCAACAACAGACATATCACTGGGGGCACTATTAGCACAAGAAAATCAAGAAGGAAAGGAACAAGCTATCTATTACATCAGTAGAACTTTGAATGGATACGAGCTCAATTATACATTCATTGATAAGGCTTGTCTAACAGTGGTATTTGCTTCTCAAAAGTTCCAACACTACATGCTAGCTCATACAATCAAGCTAGTAGCAAAAATTGACCCTCTAAAGTACTAACTCAGCAAAGCAGCTCTCACTGGCAGATTGGCTAAATGGGTAATGATTCTCAACGAATTTGATATCCACTACACAGAGCGTCAAGCTATCAAAGGACAAGTGATTGCAGATCAATTGGCCAATGCACCATTCACAGATAAACAACCAATGGAGATTGAATTTCTAGATAGGGATGTTTTTGCTATTTCCACCAAGCAATGGACCCTATACTTTGAAGGTTCCTACACTCAACATGGCTTAGGTGCTAGCATTTTGTTCATCACTCCTGACGGACACACCATACCAAGATCATATAGGCTCATGTTTCCATGCACAAATAACATTGCTGAATATGAGGCACTGGTTATAGGGATCAAAATGGTCATGGAATGGAGAATCATAGAATTAAAATTCTACGGAGATTCACAACTAGTCATAAATCAGATCAACAATGACTATCAGACGAAAGATGACAAGCTGCTACCATACAAACGAATGGTGGATGATTTCAAACAATATTTTGTACACATCACCTTCGAGAAAATACCAAGGTTGGACAATAGAGCAACCGATGCAATGGCTACTATCGCTTCACTGCTACAAATTCCAGAACAACAATCGTTACGAGTTTCTAGTAGAGCAACTGTTCTCCCCAACCTATGACCATTCTGCATCCCATGTTATCTTTGCCCTAACTGGTTCATACTCTCTGTTATACAAAACAATATATGACTATCTCAAAACCAATACCCTACCCATTGACCTGTCTCAAAAACAAAAACGCAACTTTATCCGGCAAGCCGCCCGTTATACTCTCACTGCTGATACTCTATACCGTCGAGGTCTAGATGGTACTCTTCTTCGTTGCCTTGATCATAAAGAATCTGAGCCTGCTTTACATGAGCTTCACGAAGGTATCTGTGGCACACATTCAAGTGGTCCTACTCTTGCTAAAACACTTCTATGAATGGGATATTACTGGTCGGCAATGGAAAAGGATTCTTATCATTTTGCAAAGAAATGTCCTAAATGCCAAATCCATGGCAATCGTATACATGCACCAGCACAGGAACTACAGCCATTCACAACGTCTTGGCCTTTTTCCCAGTGGGGACTGGACTTAGTGGGTAAAATACACCCTTCATCTTCAAATGGACATAAGTTCATTATCACTGCAACAAAATATTTTACCAAATGGATTGAAGTGGTCCCCATGACCACAGTAACTGGAAAATAGAATGCTTCTTTCATTCTTAATTATCTGATATGCAGATATGGCATTCCAAGTTCCATCATCACAGATAATGGATGACCTTTCAAAAACCAGGATGTGCGACAACTATGTGAACGATTCAAGATCCAACATCATTTCCCTACACCTTACTACCCATAGGGGAATGGTCAAGTTGAGGCATCCAACAAAACAATATTGAAAATCCACAAGAAAATAGTAAATGATGCAGGAAAAGATTGGCACGTACAACTCAATCTATCACTTTGGGCATACAGAACTAGCATCTGCACACCTACAGGAGCTATGCCATATTCATTGGTGTATGGATCAGAAGCAATTTTACCCCTAGAGGTATAAATCCCATCTCTCAGAGTATCTTTGAAAGGCCTCATTCCGGATGAAGAGTATCGAGTCAACTGACTGCAAAAGCTAGAACTTCTAGATGAAAAGCGACAACATGCCTATACTCACCTCAAAGCATATCAACAACGCATGTGCCAAAGCTACAACCACAAAGTCATCCCTAGGATTTTTAAAATTGGTGATCTAGTACTCAAAGAAAATCCCAGAAATCAAAAGGATCGGGAAAAGAAAGGGAAATTTGAACCTAACTAGTTGGGTCCCTATGTCATCATATCAGCCTATGGATCAGGTGCCTATCAGCTAACAACTTTAGAAGGAGATGTACTTGATGAACCAACTAACAACATCCATTTGAAGAAATACTATACTTGAGCAGTCTAATGCATGAAAAAATCAAAAATAAAAACAGAAAAACAGAAAAAGCAAATAAAAAGGTACAATAAAAATAACTGGTGAAAACCTGCCAACAAGCGCTATTTTGAGAGGACAACTCCTCTATCTATCTATACTAAAGAACTTTTATATCCACAAACCAACACTACTGGCCATCGCCTAGGACTTTATCAAAGCAATATTATCTACGATATACTTAGTGTAGTCACTATCTTAGTTTATTCGAAAATAATTTCATCATATCCCACCATGGCTTGGTAATCACTATACATATCCACCTCAGGAGGTAAATTTAGCTAGGGGCAACATTGATCAACATTCCGTCCTAAGTCAAAATTGCAGCAGACTAAGAGCATCATTTCCAGCAAACCAAACAAACAATCATGAGAACAAAACATTGATACACTTAACAGATTCACAACACAGGATGGATGATTTTCTAAAGTATAAAATGTTTGCATCTTGCATGAAGTTTTGACTATTTTGCACTTGAACTTTTTTTGAACTATTGGATCCTCTAAATTTTCTCAACAAGGCATTGAGCTAGAGAAAGTAATTGGGACAATTTTGTTTTTAGTTTTTTGTCTGGGAGGTGATCACTTGTATGGTGCAAATATTGGTCTTGAGACGTGATTCAAAGCATATCACTGAAGGCATGGTTCCACTTTGCGCATACAACCGGTTTAATCTTGTATGTTTATACGCAAGCCGCACTCAAGTCATCTTGGTTCAATTATACCTCGATGCTTGTGCCATCTTGCAAAATCAAAAATCATGTAAATTTTTCTCAGGTCATTATGGTTCAATTATACCATTATGCTTGTATAAATTTTCAACATATCCCAACAAATAAATGCTCAATGATGATAAACACAAAGAAAACAAAAACATGTGGCTATATGGGAATGACAAATAAAAGAATGAGGATGATCAATTAGTTGCATATCATTTTTACAATTAGTTGCATATCATTTTACAATTAGTTGCATATCATTTTACAAATAGTTGCACATCATCATCATTATCATACATCTCACATCATTATTATACATCTCATTTTCAAGATACATCTCACATATCATACATCATGCATCATCATATCATGTCCATCATATATCAAATCACATACATTTATCTAACCATTGCAACATCATCATAAAATCATCAAGATCATATATAAAGCATCATTCATCAAAAACATCACATGTAGATCAAAGAAAACGGTGTCGTATATATATATATATATATCAAAAATGATCAAGTATACAAAATATGTCATGTCTGTCCCGAAAAACAACAAATGATCAAAATACAATAGAGACAAGGTCTCTCAGGTATGACTATCTCCTAAGGGTGACGGTCTCACGGAAGATGTCCCAACACCTGGATCTCCAGGTGGATCCTATCGAGGTGGCCCAGTCACACCCCTACTCTCTATCCCTGACTAACTCCGAGATGACTGACTAACATTAAAGCTAGGGGCCCTCTGCTCTATGGGGACTAGGTCCTCATACAACCGCCTACAATACTTGACCACCATGGTCATGTGCCACATCTCCCTCAGTCTATCTTGCATTGGGGCACCTGTTGTCACTCTCTGCAAGCTCCTCTGCTCGACCCCGATGCTCTCTCTTTGTATCTCGCTCTATAGTAAGCTAAGTAATCTGACGTTGATGCGCCAACAACTATGTCTGTAGATGTTGCACTGATAACTGCAAGGATCTGATCTAAGCATCCTCTCGAGAGTGGGAATCCAAATCTAGAGGAGTACCTATGTCGTGGTACCCCCTATCCCTCTCCCTGTCCTCGGTGCTGGTGGGGGTAAAACATCTGACCTCCTCCTCTGGGCCGATCGCCTAAAATCATATGTCCCTCCCACATCTGCTATCACCTCCCCCACTCGCCCACCACCACCAGCTCCAATAGCCAAACCTCCCCTCCCTCTATCTACCATGGCCTGCCACACTACCCTCTCAACCCGTATCCCTCTATCTCCACCAACTCTGCCTCTATCTCCTCTCCTCCCCTAATCTCCTCTCCCTTTATCCCCACACCGACCTCACCCACCTCCTCCACCATCTCCATCGCCATCACCTCCACCATCCCCACCTCCCTCATCCAACTCCTCTCCCTCCTCTCCACGTCTACCTAGCCTCTCCAGCTACTCATCCTTATCCTCATCAAAAGCAGGAATCATCTCCACTGGATCCGATATTCTGGCCACCGCATGAGTCGCAAACAGTGCTGCAAACTCCTTTGTCATACCTACATCCACTATCCCATAGGCATAATCCCAGATCTGGTCAGCGAGGTGAAAGAACTCGTCAACCGCCACCACGCTATCAATGGTGGGTCCCCACTCTGGCACATCCTACCTCCATCGAGCATACAAGCATGATCCTTGTGGTATCCCCTGCTGTCGTCCATACTACCCAAAACTTGGTTGTGCAGAAATATCTCAATAACAAAGGGTGTCTACCCTATCAAATACTGAGACATGTAGACATAAGGAATCTCCATCCCATCCTCTGCCCACACCTCACAATCCATATACGGTCTCTAGATGATCATGTCAATATCATCAAGCACTTCCCTCTAATGCTCTAGTTTTCCCAGCTTACGCTGGACAACTATCCCTCTGTATCCATAGGCATAAGCTCACCCAACAGGCCTGTCTTTGTCTGCAAGTGGCCTCACTACGGGAATATGCTCCCATGCCCACACCTATAACAATGTAACCCCATTTGATAGACTGTCGTATCCCAAGTACACCACCTGATGCAGGTCCCTGTATAAGTGGGCCAACATAGCAGACCCCCATGCAAATCGACAACCCTATGTCACCATGTCCTCCAAGACCAACCCCCATCCTATTGCCAGTCCCTTCAACCTATGGTTGGGACATAAGAAACCACCTATAAATCCTGCCAGCATTGATGGTAGAGGAGCATAATCTAAATCAATGAACTCCTGCCAGGGGATCTCATACCCGCAAATCATATCATCATGTAATATTCGGTGAAGAGCCTCTGTGTCACCCTCCTCAGTCTACTCATATGGCAATAGTGCACCTACCACAAGAATCCACAAAATCTGGTAGCAATCCTCAAGTGTCATTGTAATCTCACCTGTCGCCAAATGAAAGGTGTTGGTGTCACTATGCCACCTCTCAGCCAAAGCTGTCAATAAACCCCGATTAATGATATATCAGGGCATCTCTAACAAAGAGGATAGTCCACATCTCTCAATAGTATCCCGGTCTGCCTATGTCAGTCGTGGTATCAAAGACCACGGTCTCTAAAATCACTCTTGCGACTGCACAACCCCAAGTCTCTCATGTCGCAAACAAAACATGTCCAATATCAGTTTCCTCATCAAATCAAAATTCATATCAAAATCAAATTCATATCAACTTGAAACATTGAAAATCTAATGAAGTTCCACATCATATCAATCCATATCAATATCAGATCATTTCAACTTGAAACACCGCAAAACAACTCAAGTTTCACAACCATATCAACTTGTAAAACAACTCAAGTTTCACAACCATATCCGCTTGAAAAATAACTCAAGTTTCACAACCATATCCGCTTGAAAAACAACTCAAGTTTCACAACCATATCAGCTTGAAAAACAACTCAAGTTTCACAACCATATCAGCTTGAAAAATAACTCAAGTTTCACATCCATATCAGCTTGAAAAACAACTCAAGTTTCACATCCATATCAGCTTGAAAAACAACTCAAGTTTCACAACCATATCAAAAACAACCCAAGTTTCCCATTCATATCAACTTGAAACAATGCATATAAAATAAAGTTCATATCAAATCAAATCAATATCAAATCCATATCAACATCAACTTGAAACATTGAAAATAAAATCAAGTTATCTATCCAAAATCCAAAATCAGAACTCATATCAGACAATTTATCAAACCAACACACAGCAGGCACGCAGACTGACTATCGCACCCATCCCAGAAAAATTGGCAAACACCTACTTACCCCCAACTATCTTCATTCATCTCAAAAATCCTATTTTCATCAACATTTTTTTGCCCATGCGCTAAAAACTTTTATCTACGCGCTAAGCTGCTCACTATGTGCTATCGAACATACTCTACGTGCTATCAAATGCACCCTAGGCGCTAAACTACACCTATGCACTACCCTGATCTAGCGTTGCGCCACCTAAATCACCCTATGCACTAAACCTTGGCTATGTACTATCCTAGTCTACCTCTGTGTTGTAACCCTAACCCGATGCGCTAGGTTACACCTACGCGCTAGCCTAACCTACCCATGTGACCCCCTGTTGATCCTATGCGCTAGGTCTTACCTATGTGCTACCCTTTCCCCCCTACACACTAGCCTGCTAACAACTTGCACTAAAAACCCTTGATGTGTTATCCTAAACCCCCGCTGCGCTACCCAACCCAACCCGGATGCTACTCTAGTTTCTAACCTTGGACGCGCTACCCTTCTTATCGTATGCACTAGGGTATAGACCCTACGTGCTAAATCATTAAAATCTACACGAAAAATTGGAGAGCGTCACTAAAAATGACAAAACAAAAAGCAAAAAGGGACAAAAATTGATGACTTACCAGTGGTCCATACGTGGCGGGCCTCTGATACCTCCGAACGTGCTCAAATCGATGAGAAGCATGGGGAACCGACATTTTGTCTTCTCTCCAAATGTCACTTTCTCCAAAGTCAACAAACACAAATGATACAAAAAAAAAGCACTTTTTACATTTTTATAGGGTAAACGGAAATTAGGGTTACGTGATGGAACATGTAAATTGCTCGTGGTCTCACTTCTAACCCTACCACACATCATTATTGGGAGATGAATCAAATTAACGCATTCAAAATGGACAAAATTTTAAAATACCATGAAATTTATCAAATCAAATCAAATTTTCAAATTTTTGATTCATCTCCCGAGGGGGCATTATCAACATCATTTATCAAATCTGGGGCACGACATGAACATCTCGATATACGACATCACACTAATCACTGATCAAATTTTGACGATACATCAATTTCCTTTGAATCAACATATGCACACATGTCACTTCAAAGAGGGGCAAAATGTAGACGTATAAAAATGACCATATTCTTCAATGAATATTTAATGTTCATTTTATTCTCATTCCTCTATTTAATTAAATCTAATTTAATTAAATCGCCCACATTCCTCTATTTAAATTAAATAAATTATTCTATTTATTTATTTAAATTCACTTAAGCCTTTTATATCATTTAATTGAATAAATCATTTTATTTAATTAAATCCCTTCTCTCTACTTTTAATTAAATTTACATTTAATTAAATAGTTCACCCCAAATAAATAAATCTAATTTATTTAAATTCCCCACTTGCAACCAAATTAAAATAAAGCAATTTATTTTAATTAAATCCTATTATTCCTCACCCACTTGCATTTTCCTACATCTCGCACTTGCCTCCTAACCCTCTTCCTAAATTCTTCTAGAATCCCTCTAATCCTAATCAATTAACCTAAACCCATCAATTATCCCCTTTCCCTAAATTTGAGGAGGTCACTTCTCAAATTTGGAGTAAAGTCTTCCAAAGGCATTAAAGCCTTTATGCCTTCAACAAGTTAACTTGTTGAATACCCCCAAATTTGGAAGGGCTCTTACAAATTTATCCCCAAATTATTTCAAACTATTAATGATTAACTAACCCTTAGTGGCATGGTTAGAGACTTTTTACCTAACTCAACCCTCATCTAACCCAGGGGTCTCATCAAGCATTCATTGCTCTGACCATGGTTATCCCTTTAACCCTTGCACAAGAGTTTATCCTTTGGGTAAAACCTTTATCCATTGGATAACCCTAACCTAACCTTAACCTTTACCTCCTAGGGTAACCATGAGGTCTTCTCAAGCATTTAATGCTTCTTACTTCTCCTCTCAAGCAGTCTTATGTTTACAATTGTCACCATTTCATTGGTGAGAATTGTAAACATGGATTGATAACTTTCAATCATGGCCCTTGATTAGATCATTCAATCTTGACCATCCATTGCCCTGTTTCTTCTATAAATAGAGCCATCATCCCTCCATTTTAGGATCCAGGTCTTTAGCATCATACTTATACTCAATTTTAGCAAGAATTTAGCCTCTCTTTGTAATAGAAGTAAATCTAATAATCATTTTAGAGTATTTCTATCTTCGATTAAAACATATAACTAGCATATCATGTTAGGATAGTATTTTTACTAACCTTGTCATCTAATCATCTATTTTAGTTCATTTGTTAAAATCATGCATAAATAGGATGCATTCATACTAAATTTGATCTAAAGCATCCCTCATTCTTTCATTTGTCATCCCTAAGTCACTTTGCTCAGTGATCTGAGAGCAAAGGCATTGGCTTGAGGGACCTTGTGAGATAGAGAACCATGGAACACTCCTTGGGAAGTTGAACTATTCCTCATGGCTCCATAACTTGCACCAAGAGTCCCATGGGTATGTGGGCAAGTCTTTGAATATTTTCACAATTTAAGTTTCATTGAACCGCTTTTCCCACATACAGGAAGTACTTGAGATTTCAGGTAATCCCTCCTCATCAAATCTCCTTCCTCTTGTTCCTGTTCATTTTTTAGGTTCATCTTCTTCTTGTTGTTCGCCATCATTGTCTCCATCCTCTTCATCAACCTCTTCATGAGTTTGAGTCTCTTGATCAAAAGGCTCACCGTGATTCTTACCTTTTCCAACCGTGAACTTGAACTTTGGACCTTTAAGAGCTATGGGATCTTGTCTATTCTTGGTCCTCACTTCATAAGGCTTTTCCTTAGGCCTTGTAGTATCATCTTCAAATGATTTAGTCTGAAAAGGCTTCAGTTGAACACCATGCAGATTCAACCAAACACTGGTATTATCAAGGATGTTTTGGAATCTGGCTTTGATTGAAGTACTTTCCTTTTGAGAACACCGGATAAGAGGAAAAGGTGATCCAGCTTCTTTGTTCTTTTCAAACATAGGATCTAGGATGTCTCCATCCTCCTCAAGATCCTCGTGAACATCAGCAAGATCAAAATTCTCATTTTTTTATGGGATGTCCTCTTCAATTCTGCAATCAAGCCATACATCTTCAATCCAGTGGACATGGGTGTAGTTCTTCTTTATCTTATTCTTCATGCCCCTATAATCAAAATATTTTCTGGCCTTGAATAATTTCATGTTGACTCTCCTCATTTCTTCCTCCATGGCACGGGCCTTGTAGATCAAGTTGATGGAGTATCTCCCTATGGTAATGGAGAACTTTAGACCTTCCTTATGAGCTCTAGATTGATGCTCATGGATTGAAATCATCTAGCAAGCCATCTCCATAAGAATGATTTTATCTAATAGATACCTTGGAAGCATAAAGGGATAACCATCAAAGAATCCAATCTTGATATATGTAAATGTAGGAAACTGCAATAAAATACAACCATATTCACTTACTACTTTCAAGGCCTCATCTGACACCCTCCTGTTCTAAATATCTTTATCAAACAAGCACATGTAATGGGCAAAGAAAGTGTCGTTGACTCTCCTAAAATGATGTAAACTCTCGTTGAGAGTTAACTAGGTGAATTAATTATAAAGAGGAACCTATCTCATGTCACCTGTAGTAGATAAACCTGGAAAATGCCTCATTGAGATGGCTACATAGACAAGATATGAATTCATATAAAATTTCAAGGTGGTGGGCACCTTGGTCAATTTCTCACACAAAGCATCCACAATCTTCTTGCCTCAATAAATTTGCTTCTTGTTTTGTTTGATGATGTGAATGTACTAATACATCCACTTGTAGTAAGTGTTAGAAGTTGGGGGACCTTTTACTTTATTGAGAAGAGTAATGAGATCATTGACCTCCTCAATGAAGTCACTACAAGGAAGGGTTTCAGGCCACCTTGAAATTATAGGCCTAGAAGTTTTTAACCAGTTATCATTAATGTTTTTCCTGCACTTATTTGAATTATTGTCATAATAAGTCACAGTTGATTGCATATCAATATTGGCATATTGATCTATGGGCGGGCACTTTAAAATTGTGTCAAAGAAGTCCTCATCAAGCTTGATGAGCGTCTTCTTTACATCTGTATCCTTCACTAATCTAGTTGTAGGGTCATACTTGTTAGCTAGGGCTAACACAATTTCTAGATTCTGAGCTGACATGGGAAAGGTTGCCACCAGATGAATTCCAATTTTGATGGTGGGCTCCATTTTGTAGGACATTGGTAGCTCTTTGATTCTTTTCAATAATTATTCAAGGTCTATATGTCCAATCTCCATATCTTTGATATCGTCAATATTTGATTATACGAAGGAAGAAGGAAAGACTGGATGAAGTTCTTCATTTTTGAACTTCATTATTCTCTTACTTGGCGAGGGCTTTGCCATTTGCAATAAGTACAATTCAACATGAAAAATTTATCGCCATATTGAGATGATTGGCCTCCATAATAATCTCATTTGATAGAACAAAAGCCATCCATCAGTCATAAATTGGTTAAAAATCACTAATTTATGAGTGTGTGTGTGTGTATTAGGTACAAATCGGACTTACAAGTCCGATTCGCACTAATATAAGTGAAATCAACAACAAGTACATATCAGACTTGTAAGTTTGATTTGCAATTAAGAGATGGGCAAAAATCAAACTAAGTGTATATCGGGTTTATATCCCCAATATACATCAAGGGAAGACCACAAAATATCAAGAGGTGCATATTGGGTTTACAACCTTGACATGCACTTGGGAAAAATACCATAAGAAAGTGCATATTGGGGTTATAACCCCAATATACACCTTAAGCGACCAATTTGGTGTAAGTCAAGGATACAACCCAGACCCACACCTAAAGAAAGGCACTTAGCAAAAAACACAGTTAATATGCAAGGTGGTGTTGGGCAGGGTTATAAACCCAACCGACACCACAGTGAAGAAAGGTAATGGTGATGGTGGGTAGTGGGTTTGTAACCCCACCACACACCATCGAGAAAGGCTCTAGTGTCTATGGGGTTACATCCCCGCCACGCACCAAGGAATGCGCAAAGAATAAAGTGTTGAGACGATGTGGGTTGGGTTTGAGTCTGACACACATCGTAGCCATTTGCTATGGTGGGTGTCGAGTTAAAAACCCAACTTCACACCATAAAAAAGCCACGACAAAAAAAGTGGAAGGCAATAGTGATGTGGGTTGGGTTTGAAGGCGTGAAACACATCAAAGTCAAGCCTTTGGCGTGTGTCGGGTCTTAAACTTGACCTTACACCAAAACTAGGGTTTCAATGCAATCAATAAAAATGGTAAAGTAAATTTCAATATCAACAATATCCATTGAACTAAAACTTTAATGTATATTATTGATGTTAAAACTTTGACAGAGATCAAGCTTGTAATAAAATACGAGGATAGGGCAAATTTATACATACCACGGGTTGACAAAATCCAACTTCAAAATAAATTCCAGCACCTTATGAATCTCCTTATGAATAATGAAAACAAATAAGGGCACAAATCGGTAATATAGCAAGAAAGAAACCCGATATGAATCGAACTCTCAAAGCATTAAATTCCAATACGTGATACATCATGATGTAAATTGGGCTTGTAAGTCCGATTTGCATCATCATGCCCTAAGAGGTATAAATCAAACTTACAAGCCCGATATACACCTAAAAAGGACTTGCAAGTGCAATTTCGGTTTTAGAACCTAATTTTACACCAAAAGACTCAAAATGGTGTAGAGTTGGATTTAAACCTTGACTTTGTACCAAACAATAAAAACTCACTCTAAGTTAAATTTTGAAATTTAACTAAAAAGGCGAGATTTTCAAGATTCAACACAAAGCATTCAAATGACGAGTGAAGCAACAAAAATGCTTCAAAACTCACAACTTAGAGAAATGAAGATGAATTTAAGAAAAATTTGTAGGGGGTTACCTTGTTTTCACACAAAACAAAAACAAGGATAGCATTCTTCATCATTTACCTCTTAATCTTGGGGACAAACCATACAAGCAAAAATTAAGATGCACCCACAAATTGTCTTACTACTAAAAGTAAAGTTGAAGAAGTTGCTAGATGTTGGTTTCATCAGAATGATCAACTATGTTGAATGGATATCTAACTTGGTGCTAGTTAGAAAGCCAAATAAGGGCATTCAGATTTGCACAGACTTTGAAGATCTCAACAAAGCATGTCATGAAGATCACTTCCCCTTGCCAAAAATATATATGATCGTGGACCTTACAAGTAGATACAAGATGTTATCACTCATGGATAGATTATTAGGTTATAATTAGATAAAGATGACACCCAAAGACCAACACAAGACCGCATTCACATGTCCATTGGAGCAATATAAAGTCAAATTAAATCCCAAAAAGTGTTTTCTTTGGATTTACTTCTAGAAAACTCCTAGGAATCATTGTTTCTCACCGAGGGATTCAGGTAGATCCTCCTAAGGTTCAAGTAATCATTGATATGCCTTCGCCAACAAATATCAGCCAACTATGTAGCCTACTAGGAAAAATTTAGTCCATTTGAAGGTTTATTGCTTAGCCGGTAAACAAGTGCCATCCATTTCAACACATACTCCACAAGGGAGTTCCTTTCAAAAGGACAAATTAGTGTTATCAAGTAATCTAGATGCTTAAAGATTATTTACTCTCACCACCAGTACTAATGCCACCTATTCAAGGAAAGCCTCTTCTATTGTACATCTCAGCCACAACATCATCCTTGGGAGCTATGTTGGCTCAACATGATGAAGAGGGAAAATAATGAGCAATTTAATATATTAGTAGGATGCTTGTAGGGTATGAGTTGAACTCTACTCCCATAGAGTGTGCATGCCTAGTATTTGCCTTTGTGTCTCAAAAACTAACACTATATGCTTAATAATAAGACACAGTTAATAGAAAAGATTGACTCACTCAAATATATCCTAAACAAAGCCACTCTTACAAGGAGACTAGCTAAATGGTGATGATTCTCAGAAAATTCACCATTTAATATGTTGATAGAAATCCATCAATGGAAAAATCATAGTAGACCAACTTGCAAATGACCCGATCCTCACAAATCATCTTATTTTATCAAATTTCCTAGATGAATCAATTTTAACAATGACCACTTCCACACAATGGAAGTTTTACTTTGATGGATTATACACCCAGCATGGAGCAGGAGAGGGCATCTTGTTCATTAAACCACAAAGAGATTCCATTCTAAAATCATACAGACTAAACTTTGCATGTGCAAATAATATTCTCGAATATGAAGCTCTCATTATTGGACTTCAAATAGTCATTCAATGGAAAATAAAAGATATACATGTATATGTTGACTCCCAACTTGTGGTTAGAAAATTTAATAATTATTATCTCACAAAGGATGAGAAACTCATGCCCTACAGGAGTTTGGTAGAAGACTTCAAATAGTATTTTTACCACTTTGTGTTTGAACAAATTCCAAGGATTCAGAACAAAACAACAGATGTAATGGCTATAATAGGTTCTCTACTTGATATGCCTAATAACGTAACACACTACGAGTTCTTGGTAGAATAGTTAATGATCCCCACCTGTGGCATTCCCTTGTCTAAGTTTGTGTGTGAGATCATTGGTCCCAATTCCCCCTAGTACAAAAAAAAATGCTTTTCTCCACAACTAGTACCTTTCCCCTAACTTGTCTAGAAACCAACAAAAAAACCTTATCTAACAAGATGCCAAATATGTTATCATCGTTGATACACAATATCATAAAAATTTAGATGGGACTCTCCTTAGATGTATCGACTCAAAGGAAGCACAAATGGCTTTGCAAGAAGTACATAAGGGTATCTATGGCACCCATTCTAGTGGTCCATATGTAGCAAAGAAGCTCATGCGAATTGGAAATTAATTGGCCAACAATGGAAAAAAATGCCTATAAATTTGTCCAAAAATGTCACCAATGCCAGATACATGGGGATTGGATACATGCACCAGCTCAAGAATTGCAACCCATAAAGTCTCCATGGCCATTCTCTCAATGGGAACTCGATCTCGTTGGGAAAACCAACCCAACCTCCTCAAATGGACATAAGTTTATCCTCACTACCACTAAGTATTTCATGAAGTGGATAGAAGCCATCCCCCTTACGTCATTGGTAAACAAATCACTAAGTTCATACTCAACTACCTCATATGTTGGTATAGAGTTACATTATCTATTTCCATAGATAGCAATCACCCCTTTGAGAATCAAGATGTTCACAAGCTCTGTGACAAGTTTCACATTTAGCACCATTTTACCACACCTTACTATCCCTAGAGAAATGGTAAGGCCAAGGCATCAAACAAAAAAATCCTCAAAATGCTCAAGAAAATTATCAATGATGTTGGTCAAGATGGACATCATCAGCTAAATCTTGTCCTATGGGCCTATAAAACCACCATTTGTACCCCCACTAGAGCTACCTCATTTTCCCTCGTCTATGAATCAAAATCCATACTCTTGATAGAGATCGAGTTACCGTCACTGATAATATCATTGTAGAACCTAGTTTTAGATGAAAAGTATCAAATAGCTAGATTGCATGAGCTAGAGCTGCTAGATGAGTAGCACCAAAATGCATTGAGCCACTTTCAAGCATATCATAACCGCCTTTTCAATAACAGCAATAAGAGGGTGAAAGTTTGTTTCTTTGAGATAGCAGACTTGGTTCTCAAGGAAAACCAGATAAATTTAATAAAACGAGAAAACTAGGCAAATTTGAACCAAATTGGTTGGGCTCGTATGTCATTACAATAATATATGTAAATGGTTCTTATCAATTGTCAACTCTAGAAGGTGAACCATTGTCAAATCCCATCAACAACGTGCATCTCTTCAAATTCTATACAAAACTCTCAAAGAATTTGTTCAAAAATACAAAAAAGAATGAAAAATCAAAAAAAAAAACACCTCGATGAAAAACCTAGTAAACATGCGTCACTTGACATCAAAAAAAAATTAAAGAAAAATAATTTGTCCTATGGTGAAAACCACTTCAATGGTGCCTTGGGTAAGTACCATGGTGAAAACCTGGCAAATAGGTACCATGTGTAGGAGGTTACAGCTCTTCCATTTAACATTACTATCTAATCAACCATAATAAATAAATACCTATCCTTCCATCTAAAAACATCCATCATCATCTTTTTGTCTTCCATAATAAAACTTGTTCATATACCTTTCATGGTTTGAAATTAGTCAGTTTTTAGTAAGCTTTACTCCATCACCAGAAAAAGTCGATCCATCTCCCTATTCCCATAATGAATGGTCCTAGGCTCGACGGGGGCCAAAATCCTACATCATAATTTGTAAAAAAATAAAAATAAAATTATATCTTGAAAAAATCCTTATAAATAAAAAATTGTCTAAAAAAATCTATAAAAATTAAAAATTGTTCTGAAAAAAATCCATAAAAATTTAAAAATGTCCTTAAAAATTCTTAAAAATAGAGCTATTAGATTTCCACAATCAATTCAAATAATGTATACAGTTTCTGGATTAGATGGTTAAAAAAAATTACACAATCAAATCCACAAACTATAGACATTATTCTTAAAATTTGAAAAATGTCTTGAAAAAATATTTAAAATTTGAAAAATATCCTAAAAAAAATTCTTAAAAATTAAAAAAAGGTCCTAAAGAGAAGATACTAACAACCTGAAAAACAATCAAAATCCCCAAAAACAACCCATCAATCACAATCCACAATAATCTATCCCCTTGCAATGACAAATGTTTAAGAAGACACAAAGCCAAAACACTGAGCTTAACAAATAATGTAACAATAGACAATCTATCAACCAAGTCTGCAATCAAACCAACCACATGTCTAATCAAATAGCAACAATCCCTATCAAACATTTATCAATTTCTCTTACACAAGGAAGGGTACACTGAAAAACAAATAGATTAGTCTTACATGGGGTATTTCATCTTTGAAACCAAACATCATATTCATAACATAAGCAATCAACAATGACAAAAGATCAATATGGTTGTTGACTCGTTTGGTCAAGTGAGTCTTATCTTTTATTGATTTATCTTTAATCGTGTTCCTATGCTACTCAAGGATATCCACAAGTGATTAAAACAGTGATGATGGTTCATGATTTAGTTTTTTTTGTTTGTTGTTTGTGGGATGTTCCATGAAGTTTTGGAGAAAACGTGTTTTAGGTGTTTGTGTTGGTACGTTTATTCGGCAAAGATCCTATGCAAACCTATGGTCATAGACCAATATGCTTGTCACACATACCTCAACCTTTTAACACATAATTTCTAGGATGGATGAAAATATTCCTTGTCTACAATGGGAAAGCATCAACACCTTGCTTCTTCATACCTTGGTGCTCATACCTTCATTTGCCATATAATAAGGCTCGATAATTATATCATCACACACTGATGAAAGCACATTCAAAGTTAAAGACTAATCTATCATTTACTTTGGATCAATCAAGATTCGATACCAATCAATTCTTAACTATTCTTCACTTCTAATTGATTCATTCTTTTAGCTAAAATTTCTTTTGTTAGTTCATGCAGTCATTCTGGTTTAGTAATCTAGCATGCAAAAATATAGTTGCATCCTCCATTCATAAATATGTTAAGTCATAGCATATCATAGCATATCATTACATTGCACTTTTTCGGATAATCATTATATATATATGCATCTAAATAAAATACAAAAATATATATCATGTCAGTATGAATCCACAAACATATTAGAATCATGATATAACACATATGCATTAGATTTCTATACATAAACATTTTTACATCATAAAGTAAACCATCATAGTGCATACATGAGAAGCATAAAACCATCATATATCCATCACATTATAAGCATCCATATGAAGCAAAACATGCATCCATATGATTATTCACACCTTATATAGAATCATCATCGTAATTATGCATCAAAATCATAAAACATCATATAAGCATCATTGAGAAAATAATATGCATATAGAACCATAAAACATAACATTTAGTTGCTGCCAAAAATACATATCATATATATAAACTCAAAAATGTCCCAAAGTACAAAGTTGTAATGTTTGTAACAAAGGAGAGCTCACAAGCTCAATCAAAATAAATATAAAGTGTTTATGAGGTACAAAAACCAATCAATACTCCCTTGATCCTCTTAATTGGCAGACCTAACCTATTTGCTTACTGAGGTACTTGTCTCACCCTACCCTATAGGTGGTAGCCTAGGTGGTCTCTATAGTGGTCCCATTACTCCCCCACTACTAGTTGTGGTCCTCGAATGGGATCGACTCTACAATCAAGCAACTATGTAACAAGGTGCCCTCTACCATGTTGACACTACAAACTCATAAAGATCTCTGCAATTCCCAACCTCCTTCTCAGCCTCAAATACTCAAGAAATCATGTCGCATGAGCTAGTATCCTATACTAAAGGAATAAATCTCTGATATTTTGCATATGCCTTTTATGCCCTAGAAATGGTGAATCTTGCTCTGCTATCTAGTCATCCTACTCGATTATCCATGTCACCCGGTCAGACACTTGCTCAACCTCCAAGGCAGTAATTTGTGCATGTAACTCAACAATATGATCTCGCTAAGTACGTACATGTGCCCTCAACACACCAATATTTGGAATCGCCTCTATGTCCTTGCCCACTGCTACATCATGCATAGGCAAATCCTCACCCCTTTCACTCTCATCAGAAGATGACTCATCAAAATCAAAATCATCTGAGCTAGACCCATTTGTGCTAGAATTATTGGCACTATACTCATCTAAGTTTCTCCTCTTTAAGGTCTCCTCCTCAACATCCATCAAGTCATCTCCTACTAACGATTGTGGACCAATAAAAGGGGCATCTTCTCCATCTCCTTCATTCCCTCCATCTCCATCATCATTGTCATCTCTACCATCCTCACCTCCCTAACCCCTAGCTTTGCCTCTACCCATGTCTATGGCTCTACCTCTTCCTCTCTTGTGACCTCGACCCCTCACATGTTACTGGCGTCAACCCATCGCAATTGGTATAGGAGTTCAGTAGTATCTGTGAGAAGAGTATGTTGGCCATTTGAAGGAATTGATTATGTGTTGCATTGATGTTTTGTCATTGATGTGAACACTAGTTGTTTGGATGCTTTACCGGCACCCTTCTGGTCCTGGTAGGTTGAGTAGTTTCTAGTTGGTTTGGATCCAGCATGATCTAGTATGCTCTGGTATGATTTGGTTATGGAATTGGCTTATTCATGATACTCATGTTCATATTCAGTCAGTTGGTTTTGGTCTGGTGATCGAATGCTATCATGTTTGCTTGGAAGCTTGGCTTGTGGTTCCAGTGAAGGTTTCACTAGCAAAGCTTTTGTTGAAGATCTTTGATGATATGCATAAGTGGTGTTGGTGCACTTTCTGGTGGAGATTCAGGATGTTGTTGGTGATCATGTTCGAGACTTGGTGGATGGAGATCGTTTCTTTAGCGTGTGGACCTATATTGGGTCCCAGTTGATCTAGGCTATGGACCGGCTTAATGTAACGTGTGGATTGGACCTCTCAATGTGTTTCTGGGATGTCTTATGTGTTGGATATTATTTGTTTGGTCTAAGGCCAACATGTTTGGTAATTATGTAATTGGTTTATTGTCTGGTGGTCAACCTAATTGTTTATGGTTTAGGGTTTGTATATATATGATGTAAGATCTCATTGTAGATCATTAGGATATAGGAATAAGATATGGATGTGTAATGTGTGAAAATATAATATGATTCAGGCAGAGGATTTGTTCGATCATTGGAGATCGAATTGGGTTTATGTAAGAGGATTTAGTCCTCCGATATTGAGCTTAACCGGAACTGTACTCAAGCATAGTAGATTTTATCTGTGCAGTTCATTCTTTCTTCTGGATTGTAGTTTGTATTTCTATGTAGTCAGTGAGACTCCTTTTGTGATGAGCATTGTGCTCTAGATTGTTGGCCTTCCTACAAGTGCAGGCCCCTCAATTGCAATTCACATACTTACTGCAGAAGTATTATCTGACTATGGGTAGGCTTCCCACCGTGGTTTTTCCCTTTACCGAGTTTTCCACATATAAATCTTGGTGTTATGTGGACGGTATTTATTCTCTGATTATTGTTTATGCTTAATTGGCTTAACTGTTATTCTGGTATTTGGTTTAAGCATTCCGGTATTAAGTTTTAATTGCTAAATGTTCTGGTAATCTGTGACAACTAATTCACCCCCCCCCCCTCTTAGTTGTCTTCTGGTTATTTGAATTGTCTAACAATTGGTATCAGAGCCTTGGTCCTCTCTGAAGAAAGCTTAACCACTTGAGGAAGATCCTATGGCGACTAACAGTTCAAGTTCATCCAGTTCATCTGGAGCTATCTTTCGGAGAGATATTCCTAGGCTTGATGGAACAAATTACACAGTATGGAAGATTTGGGTGGAGACTCATCTGAGATATCTTGGCAAGGAGATTTGGGAGATCACACAGAATGGTGTTATACCTCATAATCCGGCATCTAACAATCCTCCTCTGACAAACTTGGATAAGGAGCTTGAGAATGATTGTAGAGAAAGAGAAGCCCTCTTGTGTGCACTTTTTTATCAGAAAATAATGGGATTGATTGACAAATCATCTGGAAAGGCTATATGGGATAAGTTGGAGACTCTTAATGAAGGTGACCCTACAGTGAAGATTGCTAAACTTGATGGTTATTGGGTGAGATATGAAAACCTAAAGATGGAATAAGATGAAAGGATTACTGCATTCATGGAAAGGGTAAATGAGATTGTTATGGGAATTCAATTTTGTGGTGGAACTCTGAGTGAAGATGAAATTGTTTCTAAAGTTTTGAGAGCCCTACCACTGGCTTACAAGATGAAGGCTACTATTATTAATGATTTAATAACAATGGCTAATACATCTGTCAACAAAGATACCTTGGTTGGGAAATTATCTTCTTTTGAGCTTGAAGAATTTGGACCTTCTAGAGCTGTGAAGACTGAACCTTCTTTTCATGCATTTGCATCAGCAATCGGTAAGCAAGATTGGAAAGCTTTATATGCAAAGGAATTGGATGATATGAAGAGAGAAGAGGATGAGTTTGAGAAACTTGAAGCACTATTTGCTAGAAGAGTACCTAAAGGACCGGTAGGAAGTAAGTATAAAGGAAAAGCACCTTTTAAATGTTTTGCATGTAATAAGATTGGTCATTTTGCATCGAGATATCCTGAAAAGAATTCAAGATTTGAAGAAAGAGTTAGAAGATCATTTAAGCCTAACCATGGATATCAGAACAAGTATAAGTACAGGAAAAAGAGAGACAAAACATGCTACATAGTAGATGAGGAAGGCATTACTGATTCTGATGTTGAACCGGTAGAAGACTCTACTAGTGGTTTCGATAATGGGAAGGAATGGGTGTTCCTGGCTATCAAGGAAGATGTTCCAGCATTGGAAGAGAATGTACCTAAAGAAAAGGTACTTGCTGCTAAAATTGAAGACAAGGATGAATGGATAATTGACAATGGTTGTTCACATCATATGACTGGATATAAAGGGAAGTTTCTATCTTTGCAAGAATTTGATGGCGGTCTGGTTAGATTTGGAGATGACAAACTATGTATGATCAAAGAAAAAGGAACTATATCAATGGATGGTAAGAACAATACTGATAATGTTTATTATGTTGAAGGTTTAAGGCATAATCTATTGAGTGTAGGACAATTGGTGGATAAAGGATTTCAATTACAGTTCAAGGATGGAAAATGCAAAATCATTAACAGATCTGCTTTGAAGATTGCAACCAGTACACATACAAAAGGTAATATATTTCATTTGAACTCTGGTGAGAAGACATGTTTGATTGCACAAATTGATGAGAGTTGTCTATGGCATAAAAGGTTGTGTCATGTGAATTTTGATTGCATTGTGAAGATCAGTTCAACTAAGGCAGTTAGAGATATAGCTAAGATTGTGAAGCCCTATAATCTGGTATGTAAAGAATGTCAAATGGGTAAACAGATCAGAACCTCTTTTAGGAGTATACAAGATAAATTTAATGATGTTCTTGATCTTATTCATATTCCTTTGTGTGGCCTTGCTAGAGTTAAAAGTTTTCAAGGTGATAGATATTTCATGATAATCATTGATGATTATTCTAGAATGATGTGGGTTACTTTTCTAAGGGAAAAATCTGAAGCATTTGAAAAGTTTAAAATCTTTAAGGATAAAGTGGAAACTGAGACAGGATTGAAGATTAAATGTTTGAGGTTAGATCATGTTGGATAATTCACATCCGATGAGTTTAATAACTTTTGTGAGAAGCATGGTATAAGGAGACAATTTTCTACTCCCTGGACACCTTAGCAGAATGGAGTTGTGGAAAGGAAGAACAAAACTATCTTGGATGTTGCTAGAACAATGATGATGGAAACTAGTCTACCTCATATCTACTGGAGAGAAGCAGTGAGCACGGCAGTTTATACATTCAACAAAGTACGTATCAAAGGAGAAATTGGTAAGACACCTTATGAATTATGGTTTGGCACTATACCTACAGTTAAGTATTTTAGAATCTTTGGTAGTAAATGTTATATCAGGAGAGATGATATCATTGCCAAATTTGATCTTAGATGTGATGAAGGCATATTTCTTGGTTATTCTAATGAAAGCAAGGCATATAGATGTTATAACAAGAGATTGCAGAGAATTGTGGAGAGTGCTAATGTCAAGGTGGATGAGCTGAATAGAGGTCAAATCATAGTTTATGAGAAGGAACCGGCGATGGAAATGATTATATCTGAACCGGTGGCACCTTTACCGGAATAGAGTGTTGAACCAGTTACTTCGGCAGTACCAAAAAATTCTATGGTAACTGAAGAAACGGGAAGAGGTATAGAGAGTCAGAAGACTCCTAGGTATGTGAGATTGAATCATTCAGAAGATCAGATCATTGGGAATAAGAACAATGGAGTGATGACATGAAGAAGACTAGCAACTAATGAGGTATGTTTAATTTCTCAAGTTGAACCGATATCAATAATTGAGGCATGTAAAGATGACTATTTGTTGAAAGCTATGGAAGAAGAATTAGATCAGATTGAGAAGAATAACACATGGACTTTGGTTCTCCGGCCTAAAATAAGAATTTTATTGGAGCTAAATGGGTTTTTAGGAATAAATTGAATGAGGATGGTCAAGTGGTAAGGAATAAGGCTAGATTGGTTTGTAAAGGATATTCTCGTAAGGAAGGAATTGATTATGGTGAGACTTTTGCACCTATAGCTAGGATTGAAGCTATAAGATTATTTCTTGCCTATGCTGCCCATA
This sequence comes from Cryptomeria japonica, assembly GCF_030272615.1. Classification (NCBI taxonomy): domain Eukaryota; kingdom Viridiplantae; phylum Streptophyta; class Pinopsida; order Cupressales; family Cupressaceae; genus Cryptomeria; species Cryptomeria japonica. The sequence continues at coordinate 525,595,852 of NC_081409.1, read as the reverse complement.
AAAACTACAAGGTTTATCATATGGATGTTAAGTGTGTTTTTTTTAATGGGGATCTTGATGAGGAAGTTTATATTGAGCAATTTGATGGTTTTTCACTATCAGATGATACAAACATGGTTTACAGGTTAAGGAAAGCTTTATATGGATTGAAACAAGCACCTAGAGTTTGGTATGCAATGTTGGATAAATATCTTTTGAAGCTTGGTTTTACTAAGGGTAATGCTCACAGTAATTTATATTATAAGATCATTGATGATGATATACTGATTATTAAAGTATTTGTTGATGACATTGTTTTTGGAGGTGAAGATAAGTTGTGCATAGAATTTTCTAAAAATATGGAGAAAGAATTTGAAATGTCTATGATTGGGGAAATGAATTTTTTCTTAGGTTTGCAGATTACTCAAACTGACAAAGGTATTTTCATCTGTCAAACTAAGTATGCTAGGGAATTGTTGAAGAAATTTGGTATGGGAGATTCTAAACTGGTAAGTACTCCTATGATTACAATGAGAAATTGACAAGGAAAGATGTTTCTGCACCGGTAAATCCTACAAGATACAAATCTATGATTGGAGGTCTGCTTTATTTGAATCAGACTAGGCCTGACATAATGAATATTGTTTGTATTGCATCTAGATTTCAGAGTGATTCTAGAGAAAATCATGAGAGTGCGGTGAAAAGGATTTTTAGATACTTACAAGGTACATCAGAATATGGTTTGTGGTACCCTAAGGATGATCACTTTACTTTATGTGCATATATAGATGTTGATTGGGCTGGAGATGTTGATGACCAAAAAAGTACTTCCGGTGGAGCTTTCTTTCTTGGAAAGAAGTTGGTTTCTTGGATCAGCAAGAAACAGTCATGTACTTCGTTATCTACTGTTGAAGTTGGGTATGTTGGTGTTGCTACTAATTGTACACAGGTTTTAGGGATGAAGCAAATATTGAAGGATATCAAAGTGCATTGCACTGGACCGGTAGTTATTCACTGTGATAACTCTGTTGCTATTGACATATCAAAGAATCTGGTATTTCACTCTAAGACAAAACACATATCTTTCAAGTATAACTTTTTGAAGGAGAAAGTGGAAGAAAATAAAGTCAGACTGGTTTATGTGAACACTAAAGAGCAGATTGCAGATATTTTCACCAAACCTTTGCCTAAAGAACCATTTGAGTACCTGAGAGACAGGTTAGGGGTTTCTGCTCCTCTGGCAGAGAACTGATTGATGCTTTTTGGCATCTGTCTGGTATGCATTATTAGAGATATATTTCATTCTAGCACTAATGTGGGGATGCTATTGCTCAGGGGGGTAGTTAGCTTTGTGATTCAGTGGTTTATGTTTTTACTTTGATATTTTTGTCAAATTTTTGGCATTGATGTCAAAGGGGGAGAGATATTGATGTGAAAAAGAGAAACTTAAGAAGTTGCATATACGTTAGGGGGAGAGATATATGTGTAATTCAGAGCTTTACAGAGATATCATTCACGAGGGGAGTTTGTTTGATCTTTGTTTCAAAACTTCATTGCTATATCTTTGAGTGGGAGATTGTTGGTTGTCTTCCATTGGGGGAGACTTGTTTGGCATTTCTTGGTACTTAGATATTTTTCACATCTAGTGTTGTCATCAATGCCAAAGGGGGAGATTGTTGGCTATTTGGAGGAATTGATTATGTGTTGCATTGATGTTTTGTCATTGATGTCAACACTAGTTGTTTAGATGCTTTACCAACACCCTTCTGGTCCCGGTAGGTTTAGTAGTTTCTAGTTGGTTTGGATCCGGCATGATCCGGTATGCTCCAATATGATCTGGTTATGGAATTGGCTTATTCATGTTACTCATGTTCATATTCAGTCAGTTGGTTTTGGCCTGGTGATCAGATGCTATCCTGTTTTCTTGGAAGCTTGGCTTGTGGTTCCAGCAAGGGTTTCACCAGCAAAGCTTTTGTTGAAGATCTTTGATGATATGCATAAGTGGTGTTGGTGCAGCTTCTGGTGGAGATTCAGGATGTTGTTGGTGATCATGTTCGAGAATTGGCGGATGAAGATCATTGCTTTAGAATGTGGACCTATATTGGGTCCCAGTTGATCTAGGTTATGGACCAGCTTAATGTAAGGTATGGATTGGACCTCTCGATGTGTTTTCGGGATGTCTTATGTGTTGGATATTATTTGTTTGGTCTAAGGTCAACATTTTTTGTAATTATGTAATTGGTTTATTGTCTGGTGGCCGACCTGATTGTTTATGGTTGAGGGTTTGCATATATATGATGTAAGATCTCATTGTAGATCATTAAGATATAGGAATGGGATATGGATGTGTAATGTGCAAATAATGTAATATCATTCAGGTAGAGGATTTGGTCAATCATTGGAGATCGAATTGGGTTTATGTAAGAGGATTTAGACCTTTGGTATTGAGCTTAACTGGAACTGTACTCAGGCATAGGAGATGTTATCTTTGTAGTTCATTCCTTCTTCCGGATTGTAGTCAATGAGACTCCTTTTGTGATGAGCAGTGCACTCTAGGTTGTTGGCCTTCCTGCAAGTGCAGGCTCCTCAATTGTAATTCACATACTTACTGCAGAAGTATTATCTGACTGTGCTTAGGCTTCCCACCATGGTTTTTCCCTTTACCGGGTTTTCCACGTATAAATCTTGGTGTCATGTGGACGGTATTTATTCTCTGATTATTGTTTATGCTTAATTGGTTTAATTGTTATTTCGGTATTTGGTTTAAGCATTCTGGTATTAATGTTTTGGGTTTAGATATTAAAGTTTTAATTGCTAAATGTTCTGGTAATATGTGACAACTAATTCACCACCCCCCTCTCAATTGTCTTTCGATTATTTGAATTGTCTAACAAAGTAGGCCTATGAGTGGCCCACCATGTATCGTATTGTGGTGCGGTACCTGCGTCAATAATATATGAACCCCAACCCCACTACATTGGCCCCAAACTGTCGAACTCTGCATAAGAAACATGTGGGCTAATACAAGGCCCCCAATCACTGACCTCCCACGTGGTCTGAGCAAAGAATGTGGTCTCATAAGGAACACCTTGCTACTCACAAAACTATCTAAAAAATTTGACCTGACAATTGAACATCAATGATCTGTTGCAACTACACAATAGGCCAATCATATACCTCTGTTGTCGGTAATAAGGGAGATGCTCTACATCATTATCTTATCAAAGACAGTGCATATATGGTCTCCAAAAGAAGTGTTGAAGAATATCCAATTCATGACGCCAATACAGCATGTGCCCCGCATGTAACTAAGTCACAGCCCCATAATACATGTAAACATAAGGTAATCCTAGCTCCAGATTTTCTGCCAATAATCAGTCAGCACACGAAAATGTGCTTCTATGCCTAGACCTATAACAATGTAATGTTGCAAATAAGAGATGGTGCCCCCATGTATGCCTCTATATGGAGCTAATAATAAAGCATAGCCAGCACACACAGACCCCAAGCATATACCTTGCTGTCAAAAATCATGACCTCCAACACCCACCCCCATTCCACTAGAAATTTATGTCCATGTTGATCAGGAGCTGATATACCATTCACAACGCCACTAAGAATAATGGTGTATATGTCATACATGTCCATCATCACACTCAAATAATCTACAAAGAGTTGCAATACCTAGACGAAACTCGTAAGTAACCCTCTCGGCATGAATGCCCTTGAGGTTGAGGTTGCTAATACCATGAATTCCCTTGAGGCTGAGGTCGTTGAGACCCTCAGAAGCCTAATGTAATTGGTTGTTTTATGTTCTTGGTTTTTTCTGTGTCTGGGTTTGGTCTTTCTGTTGTCTTTTTGTGCCTAGTTGGGCTTTTGTTGTCTCTTTGACTGTTGTTTTTTATGCCTATCCTTTCAGCCCATTTTGTTTTGGATGTTGCTTTCTAATTCTATACCTCTTATAATCATTTTGTAAAGGGTTTCGGGGCCCCTTCAAAACCTATTTTTTCCTTAATCCAAAACCCTCTCGGCATGAATCGAGATTTGGAGAATGCACCAAACATCCTCAAGTGTCACAAAAACCTCCCCAGAAGGTAAATGAAATGAACTTGTCTCTGAGTGCCATCACTCAACAAGCATGGTAATCAAACCTCAATTTTCCCTAATCTTGAGCATAAAGAAGACATGATAAAGGCCAAGGTCATGCAAATACTCTCACTCAACATCATCTAGCTAATGTCACAAGTATACGCACTTAGGCCAATTCTTCCAAGAGCCTAACATGGGAAGGATCATTTGTGTCCACAACATGCACTATGTCAGGGTACAACAAATGTATGACACTAATCAACCTATTACTAGATAATTTTCCTAATTGACGCCTCATCCAAACTCTCAAAATGCAATATGATGCAAATTCATCAAATGTGTTACATTTAAGTCGAATGTGAGATAGTTATATCATATGCGTAACATTAGCATCATATGCGTAACACTTAAGGCGAATGCACAACAAATTAAGCAAATACGACAAATATTATATCATATGTGAAACATCACATGCAAATAGAACATACATCAAATGTGAAACACTTATATCAAATGCGTAATATTTATCAAATGCGACATTCAAACGACAAATGCATAATAAAAATCGCAAATGTGTGCACGCAAATGTGGAACTATTAAATTTTGTTGCTCCTGGGGCTCGAGTCTTAATGTACAGTTAATACGTCAAACCAACAAGGTACGATCACTTACCTTGCATTTGGTGCCCTTTGCCCTCCCAAATGTCTAGACCCACTCTACACAATGGTGCTCGCGTTTGATGCCAACCATAGCTCCGCGTGATCACTCAAGAGCTCTCTTCTCTCTCCAAATCCTCCAAGCTCGCAATGCACAAATGACCAAATGAAACCCTAAAATCTCAATTTATAGGTCAACTTTGCCCAAGAGAGGATGCCTAATGTACTAGCCATAGTCCCTTTTGACTCTTGAACCTCATAAGTTGACCCTACGGACCACATTTTTTAAGCAAAACATATTCTTGGACTTCATATCACATAGTTGATAAATTCATCTTCAAGTCAAAAAAATTCACTCAATTTCTTGAGGGGGCACCACAATACCTCATCATCACTAAACAAAAATTTTATTAACTTTAAAAAAAAAACAATGTTCAATATTGCATTGTCTCAAAGAGGGGCAAAATGTAGACACCTAAAATTGTCCTACACCTACGAATATTAATTTTACTAATTATTTATCCTTATTAATTAAATAATTTTAATTATTGAATTAACTTTATTCTTCTATGTTCAAATTCAAATTTCAAATTTGAATTCATTCCCATAATTAAATAATTTTAAATTATTTAATTTTCTTCTAATATTAATTAAATAATTTAATTGTTTGATTAATCCACTTTCGCATACTTTAATTAATAATATTTATTGTTTAATTAAATCAATTTCTATTATCTTCCCATAATTATTTAATTACTCTAAATTATTTAATTAACTAACAATGTCCTCTCAAAAAATAAAAATTTATTTAACTTCTCTTACATGTCAAATTTCAATTTCCTCCAAATTAAATGATAATTTCATTTATCCTCCTACGACACATGTTTAAAATGACTAATACTCTCTAACTGCCACTAACTCTCAGTTCCACTAGTCACTTGTCTCCCCTAACTCATTGATCACATTTTCCTAACTAGTCAATCAATTCACGTTTATCGAAAAGACTTTTTTCTAACTAACCCATATGTCCACTAAGTCAATCAAATGAGTTAACTTGCCAATCAATCTCAATAACATGAGTGATCATTTCCCAACTAACTTGTCTCGATGATCCTCCGCCATTGATCTTTTTGTTGAATTCTCAATCATGATTGTCAATTCAAATCTCAAAAATCTATAAAACAAACCTCATTCTCAATGATGAACAACCACAAGTTTTGAATTCTTGTGCTATCATTCTACATGAATTGTGCTATGATTATGAGAGCCATCCCACACAACACACAACACAAGAACGAAAAAAGCAATGGAGGCACTCACAAGAGTTTGACATTTGATTTATTCATTTATGTTTATTGTTAAATTCATTTGCTTCCTTCATTGTTTACGATTGGAGATTTGGTGATAGATTTCGAGTTAGTGGTTGCTCCTATGGTCTTTCACCTTCCTTTCTCATTTTTGGGTTGTTACATGTCTTATTGTATCTATGTATGTATGCATTCTTGCTTGTACAAATTTATATGTGTTTGTTAGTGTTGTATGTTTGTGTGTAGGGATGTATGTATGTTTATGTGTTATCATGTGCATGCGTATATACATATGTATTTTATGCACATGTATTTTTATGTTTGTTTGTTGGATGTATGTATGTACAAAATGATTGCAAGTTTTTGTATGTGTAGGTATGTATGTGTGTATGCATAGGTGTGCATCTTTATTTGTATGTATGCTCATGTGTTTGTATGTTGTATGTTCATACAAATATTTCGATGTTTGTACATATGTATGTTGTGTATATATATATAATTTTGGTTTAAAAATCTTATCATGTCTCAAGTGTTTGTAAATATACAAACATACAAACATATAGTCCTTGATAGTTATATATATCCTAAATGAAGTAATTATTATTATTAATTAATATAATAATAAACAACGAATGATTATTTGAAATTTATTTATTTATTAAATACTATTATTTAATTCATATTTATGACTAATTTAATATTTTTTAATATTCCAATAAATATAAATTAATATTATATTATAAACACAATTCATATATTATAAATTATAAACATAACTTACATATGAGAAATTCAAGACTGCAGTTTGAAAATTCATTACAAGTCAGAGCGATTGTAGAGATTAAGAGGTTGATAAAGACTTAAGTCAACAAAGATTGTGATTAGTTCATTTTAATCAAAAGTCAAAACAGAAGTGGAAGGGCACGATCTTGTTGAGTTCCTCGAAAGAAACCGATTCGATTCATTAAGTAGGATATTTGTTAAAGGAAAGGTGGTGGCTTTTGTTTATATTATTAACAAACAACAAAGGGTAAGATTACATTTGTAGAGACATCATTCTTCAAAGAGATGTATCTCTTTATTAGAAATACAGAAGATATAAAATAAAATCGGAATTAGTGAGGAAAGGAATCACGGAAGTCAATAAGAGGGATAAAGGGGAGAAAAAAAAGTATGTATATTATCTACAACCATCAAACATATTAGATCAGAACTGTTATTAAGTTGCAGGCAGTAAAGTGGTAGGCATGGAAATGTCTTTAAAAAGAATGCTTACGATATGAAGATTGATAATGTTTATACAGAATTTAATAGTAATATTAATTTAGACTGAAATAAGTATGGCAGTCATATTTAATATGTAGTGGCAGACCAGATCTGTCTGCCTTTACAACAACCAATATATTAAGTGTGGTATTACTGATTTATACAAAAGGTAATTAACAAATGTATTAATAATTGGCAATTCATAAATACGTAATAGATAATTATATAAATGATTTATAATATAATATAATGTATTTATTTGTTTTTATGTTCAAATCAGAATAAAGATTATATATATATATATATATATATATATATAATGTTGTAATCAGATAAATAAAAATATTAGATTGTAAATCAGAAAGAACTCATAAGATAATAAACAGTAAGAAGAATATGTTTGGGTATAATCCTCGCTATTGTTGTCATTATTCACAAGTTTGGGAATTGAGATGTTCCAAAGAGGGGCGATCTAAATCCAATTAATAGGATTAATCACAAGACAAGTAGGGATCCGCAACCCATAAACCTTGAGGGCATGGTCCCAAGATAGGTAAGGGCTTGGATCTGTAAACTTATTATGGATGTGTGATATGAACAATTTACTTATTAATAAATTAATTGATCGAACTATGGAATATAACCGATTTGATTCTTGTTAGGTTAGATTTGACTCCTAACCAATTTAGTTGAAGCCATAAGTATATGGAAATAGATTAATTCTGGTCAAAATAGGCTTAAACCAAGTAGGGGACATTACTTTGTTTGTATACCTTATACTTTTTACATTGTTTCACACTTTGTAAAGGTTGATTTTAATTTTGAACTTGTTTCTTGATCCTATCTTCCTTTCCCACCTGTCATCTTAGATCCTATACCCTGTGCCCTCGTCTATTTAGAGTGTTTGGTCTGCAATTATCTCTTCATTTCTCTCCTCTAGCTGTCTCATCCTAATGATGGAAGATGAGGGTTGATCCGAAACATTGATCAGTACATTATTTTAACATCCTCACATTCAATCATCCTCTCTCATCCTAAAATAATTTAATGACAAATCAATGTCAAAGTAAATCAATAGCATTTCAATTTGGTATGCTAAACCAGTATACATGTTCATTCTAGGGATTGCTTCTTGTATGCCTTTCTTTTACACACTTTTTGAAAGTTGAATTAGAAGAACATGTCCTCTTGCAATATACTAGCAACCCTTCATAGGTATTTCTAAATAATGTCAATCTTTAGAGCAAAATACACAGAAAAGTGGTGAAAGATGAATTCAATAGATTAGACAGTCCAGAATCACAAAGATCAAATATGCTCAACAGGACAAATTAGTGGATGCAAAAAAGACCCTAAAACATGGACTCAATGCCAGACTTATCCAAAGTCTTGCATAGAATCTATGGCACTACACAAATAAATGCATCAGTGCCAATCTAGTAACAATCAAATCCAAAATCTTCCCTTCAAAACCTGTTTTTGATTAATCAAAAACAATCAAATCCAAAATATATTCGTTACCGACGGTAAGAAAAGAAAGAATAATGTTTTTTAATTATTGCATGTGATAAATCTAGAAAATAAAATAAAAATTACTATTATTCTAAATTTAGGTTTTTTGTGAAAAAGCTATTGAACCTAGAATTTTAGTTTAAATAGGGGTTAGGTCTTTATTTTAGTTACACAGGAACAGGTCAAGAATTTTAGGTGAAGAAATTTATTGGAAGTTATTGAGAGGATTAGGGCTCTTCTACATATTTCTTCCAGGAAAGCTATACCAGGTTGGATGATTTCTTAGTTGTGTGTTTTTTTTAAAATATTTCTATTTTTCTCTGCTTGATGTGTGTAAAATAATTGTCAAATCCAAAACCCTCTTCTGGTGAATTCGAGTTTTGTTTTGAAATCCATGCCTGATGTGTATTTCTAATTTATGGGAAGTATGTAATTTTCAGAAAATTAAGAGAAATTATTATAGAAAATTTGTCAGATTTTAGGATGCATGGAAATTTGCAAGATTTGTGAGAAAGGGTATTTACCTGAGAAATGGTTTTAATTACCTTAAGAAAATAAATTTAATTATACATTAAATTTATTTGAGTTACTTAAATTTAAAAATATATATATATATATATGAAGAAGGATTAAATTTTGTGAAAATGGAATTATTGGAAAAATATTGTTTTTTAATATTACTGTTAAAATTTTATTAAAATTAAATTATTGAAAAAGTATTGCTTTTATTGTTCTATAAAAAAAATATATAAAAAATAATAATTATAAAAAATTAATTAATTAATTAATTAATTAAAAAAAAAACACTACCTATGGTAGCATCTGCTACCGGTGGTAGTACACAGTACTACCGACGGTAACAGTGCTACCGGACGGTAGTACTAGCTACCGGCGGTAGCTTAGGCTACCATGATAAGGGCCTTTACAAATTTTTTAAAGTGGTTTTAGTTTTTTTTAAATTAATTTCTAAACCCTGTGCATACTGTGGTATGACTATTTCGGGTTTCGTACCCAGGGGTTAGTTAAATTAAATTTATTATGTGTTAAATTATATATGTATATAAATAAATATATGTATATTCATATATGTGTTTATATATATATATTTATATATTAGATATGTGTTCTTCTAGTAGTTATTATAATATTTTAAATATTATTTAATTACAGTTTGGAATGTTAATTTCTATGAATATGTTGAAAATACATTAGGAGAATTATTTGTATTTTAAATCTTTTTGGACAAATGACAAGGTGGATGTTTTTGGTATTAAATAGTTGTAAATTCTTGTAATCTAGAAATTCGTAAATTGCATGTTATTTATGCTTTTGGCTGGTTTTAAGGAAAGATTGCCTGTAATAGGATCTTGTGTATATTGTGTTCTCAGTCAAGTTTTATTTCATTGCAATTTTGGTTAAATTGTCATTGTGTCCTATGTTATTATTTCTCCTAGACCAGGTGTTTTTGTATAACCTATTTGATATGAGTCATTATGTGTTTTTGTCCAAATGGTCAATCTTGGGTTGGTATTTGTGTATCTTTCACCTGTGCTTGTCAGGATTGTTTATGGTTGTCTGTTTCACCATAGAGTTCTCGTAGAGAGAAACATTTCCTGTTAGTGTCCTAGGAGAGTGAGTGGATTTCGAGCGGGGGCTGTGCCCGAAGTGGATGACAGGATAACCCGTCAAAAGTTAGTTAAAAAGTGATAACCTAATAATTGATTAGGGGGTGGGTAGATTAAATATTAATTAAGATAAATGTACCTTTTGCATAGATGAGTGCTTGTACAGGGCTCATAATGTTACGAGAAGGCCTGGAATGGAAAATTTACCACCTTGTCTTCACGAAAGGATTGGTAGGGTCCGCATGAGACTTAGTTGGAACCGGAGGCTCGGGAGAGGTTACCAGGAGAAACCCGAGTATGGGGGCCGGGACCTATGGAGGTTGTACCATGGTAACCATCAAGCTATGTGATGACACTCTCTTCTTAGAGTCACTAGTGTTTTGTGAGTTGAGTCACATGGATGTTTGCAGAATCTTGTAGTCCTTTTGTACTTGTCTTACTTTGCTTGCTTGAGGGTTTTCTACTATCTCCTAGCACGGTGGGGTGGTTCCATTTCGGGATCACATGGTCGGGTGGTAGTGCCATTTCCCATCGGATGTTCTGGATTGTATCTTCAAGCGAGGAAAGGCTTCGTTGGTGTTTCTGGGTTCATGGTTTATATACCAGCTCTTGTTCGAGAACATTGTTCAGTTGAGACCTTGTGGTCATTGTATCAGACTTTTATGTAACCTTGATATTGTATCTTTGTAATTAGTGGTATTATTGGAAGCCATGTATTTATGGATATTGTAATATTATTATGTCAGGGAAATGAATGTTATTGTTTTGATCTTATGTTTAAATGGTTTATGGAAATTGGATACATTGGAATACTTTTATTTCTTTATTATGAAATTTGGATGTATGTGTAATTTTAAACTTAAGCATTCAATTTATCTAATCAAATGGATTAACTGTGGTGTTAATATAATCTATGAAATTAATCTTTGTTGGTTACCCTTAGGAAAGCATATGATAGACTTCCGCTATGTTATTCAACGTGCAATGGTTTTAGTTAGTGCACTTAGTCTTTAACAAAAAAAAATTATTTCACCCTTTAGTTGCCTAGTTGTGTTGTTTTCCTTTAGGGTTCCTGGCGGGGCATTACATTTGGTATCAGAGCCCAAGTTTCAACACTGGGTACTCTGGGTTTGTAGTGTGCCTTTCAGTTGACCATCTTGCTTAGGTCATAATGTTTGTATCTCTCTTGTCTTATCCTTGCTATGGATCTGAACCGTTTTCTCTTTTATGGTACCAGGTCATGGCTAAAAAAGATAGAGGAGGTGGTCGTACGGGTGGTCGCAAAGAAGGTAGAGGTGGAGGACAGGGCCGTGGTTCTGGCCATCACAGTCCTTCACCACCACCCACTCATGTGAGTGTTGAGCTGGAACAGTCAGTTCATCAGGAGCAAGTAGAGTTGGCTATAGGTGTCTGTGTTTCTGTAGATGCCTTTATTCCCAGTTGTGAGTTGGAATTACGAACCATAGTTACTTCAGTTGACCTTCGGGTTATTCCTTTGGGATCTTATGGAATTGTATTGGGGATGGATTGGCTATCATCTCATAGTGCTCGTGTAGATTGTTGCAAAAAGACAGTAGTGTGTTTAGATGACCTTGGCAAAGAAGTGGAGATTGTTGGAGTACAGAGGTCAATATCCCTGTGTATGATCTCCGCTATGCAACTTAAGCGGTGCATGCGTAGAGGATGTCAGCTTTTTGCAATCACTCTTGAGGAATTGGATGAGTCAGAGAGGCGAGAAATCACTCTTGATAGTCATCCTATTCTTAGAGAGTATGCAAACGTGTTTCCATTGGATATTCCTGGTATGCCTCCGAAGTGAGATATAGACTTTCATGTTGATTTGGTTCCTGGTGCAGAACCTATTTCGAGAGCTCCATATCGGATGACTACTCAGGAGTTAAGCGAGTTGAAATTGCAAATAGAAGAATTATTGGCCAAGGGATTCATTCGTCCTAGTGTTTCCCCTTGGGGTGCGCCTGTTATCTTTGTTAAGAAGAAAGATGGTTCTCTTCAATTATGCATTGATTACCGACATCTGAATAAGGTAACCATCCGGAATAGATATCCATTGCCTCGTATAGATGACCTTTTTGATCAGGTTAAGGGAGCCAAGGTGTTCTCTAAGATTGACTTGAAGTCTAGATACCATCAGTTACGCATTTAGGATGCAGACATTCATAAGCAGCATTTCGTACTCGGTATGGTCACTATGAGTTCACAGTGGTGCCATTCGGGTTGACGAACGCGCCTTCAGTTTTCATGAGCTTAATGAATGGGGTTTTTCGCACCTACCTTGATCGTTTCGTCATTGTATTCTTGGATGACATTCTGATTTATTCTAGATCTGTGGAGGAGCATGAGGGTCACTTACGTCAGGTACTGTAGTGCTTAAGGGAAAATCAACTCTATGCCAATTTAGCAAAGTGTGACTTCTTCCAGACTGAGGTAAACTATCTTGGTCATGTGGTTTTGGGAGAACGTATATCTGTGGATCCTTCAAAGATCCAAGCCATTGTTGATTGGCCAGTGCCGACCAACGTTTCAGAAGTTAGGAGTTTTATGGGTTTGGCCGGATATTACCGTCGCTTTGTTGAAGGCTTTTCTCGGATAGGACACCCGATTACTTCTCTTCAGAGAAAAGGGAAGAAGTTTGTTTGGTTAGAACAGTGTGAAGCAGATTTTAAGACCTTGAAGGAACTCCTTGTCAGTGCCCCGATTTTGGCAGTCCCTGATCCATCTGGAGATTTTATGGTATGCACAGATGCCTCTTTGGAAGGTATTGGTGCAGTACTTATGCAGGATGGACGTGTGGTTGCTTATGAGTCTCGCAAACTCAAGAACCACGAGTTGAACTATCCAGTGCGTGATTTAAAGTTGGCAGTTGTAGTTCATGCTTTGGTTCGATGGCGGCATTTCCTGTTAGGGCGTCGGTTTGAGCTGCATAGTGATCACCGCAGTTTGCAGTATATATTCACACAGCCAAACTTGAATGCTCGACAATGAAGATGGATGGAATTCTTCTGTGAATATGATTTTGAGGTTCGTTATATTCAGGGCAAAGAGAACGTAATAGCAGATGCTTTGAGTCGTAGGCGGCATGAAGTTTCAGCATTATCCCTTGGAGTAGACTTGAGAGAGAGAATTCTTGGAGTTCTTCCTCAGGATACTTGGTATTAGGATGTTAGAGCTGTGATAGAGTCCGGAAGGCCTTTAGAGGGTAGATTTTTTGGGTATAACCTTGAGGCAGATGGACTTCTTCATCACCATGGACAAATCTATGTACCTCCTTTGGAAGGTCTTCGTGTTTTGATCATGACCGAGGCCCATCGTGCACCTTATTCGGCACATCCAGGTGTCAAGAAGATGCACGCAGATCTTAGACAAATTTATCATTGGGTGGGTATGAAACGTGACATTGCTGATTTTGTGTCGAAGTGTTTAGAGTGTCAGCGAGTGAAGGCAAAGCATCAGCACCCAGCAGGGCTTTTGCAGCCTAATCTAGTACCAGATTGGAAATGGGATATCATTTCCATGGATTTCATTGTTGGTTTGCCTGTCTCTTCTTGTCGTCATGATGCCATCATGGTAATAGTTGACAGATTGACTAAGGTTGCTCATTTTGTTCCTATTCGAGCTTCCTACATAGCAGCAGTGGTGGCACGGGTCTTCTTAGAAGAAGTAGTGAGATTGCATGGGATTCCGAGGTAGATCATATCTGATAGAGATCCTGTCTATACCTCAGCATTGTGGACCTCACTTCAGCATGCTTTGGGGACTCAATTGAATTTTAGTTCAGCTTATCATCCAGAGAGAGATGGTCAGACAGAGAGAGTGAATCAGGTATTAGAGGACATGCTTTGCATGTATGTGATGGACCAACAGTCACGTTGGGAGGACTATATATATCTAGTGGATTTTGCTTATAACAATGGATATCATAGCTCCATAGGTATGTCCCCCTTTCAGGCATTATATGGTAGTCCTTGCCGCACTCCTTTGAGTTGGGATCGGTTAGAGGACAGAGTGCTTATAGGACCGGATATTCTTCGGGAGATGGAGCAGCAGGTAGATAGGATTCGTGAGCATTTAGTAGCAGCACAGGATAGACAGAAGAAGTATGCAGATGCTCATAGGGTGGATCGTCAGTTTTCTGTTGGCGATCGTGTGTTCTTGAGAGTGTGTTCGCGGAAGAGTCTGATCCGTTATGGAAAGGGATCTAAGTTGGCACCTCGGTTTGTTGGACCTTTTGAGATCCTTGAGAGAATAGGACCTGTTGCCTACCGTCTTGCCTTGCCACCGAGTCTATCCCGCATTCACGATGTCTTTTATGTTTCAGTTCTTCAACCTTATCATCCAGATGTGACACATGTTCTTGATTGGAACTCTTTGCAGGTCGAGGACGAGCAGCTTTCCATGGAGCCCGTGCGTATTCTTCAGTGTCGGGATTTGATCCTCAGGGGTCGTACCATCAACCAAGTAAGAGTCCTATGGGACCCAAATGATGAGACCTCGGCAACTTGGGAGGATGCAGTAAAGATGAGAAAACTGTATTCTTATTTATTTTAGGCTTCCAGGAGTAAGCCTAGTTTTGGGGGGGAGAATGTAGTACCCCTACTAGTTTGAACTCATTAGACTCATATTTTAATTATTGGTTGTTTTTCAGTGGATACATTACCATGATATGTTATTCAGATTTTTATGGCATTATGCTTTATCTGAAGATGAGATGTATAATTTATTTGCAGTATTTTAGTACTTGTGATTTATGGCATTTTATGGATTATTGCTATGTACTGACATTTTACTTTATCTATGTAATGTGAAATTATATGTTGTGTGTTTGCGAGTGTATTGGATGCAAGGAGACGATTTTCCTTCACTCATTTCGGTGAGACAGGGAACGTCGTGATTCTCCTTCATCGGTGTGTATGTCATGTTTTCTATATTGTATATATATGCATGTGTGGTTCGGTGATGCAGAATATTGCAGGTACAAGTACCGGGTAGGTACGGGGTATTGTCTCCACCTGGCTTCACATGTCTAAGTGTGCCTTATATTTTCCGATGGAAGTGGAGGAAATAGTAGTTGACCCTATTTTTACTCAGTTACACTCGTATGAGTGTCATCAGTTGGTCGTCTTGTCAGTTAGTTCGGTTTTTGCATTTTGTCATTTTATCTTTTATGGGTAATTGCTTGAGATTTGTTTAATTTAAGTGTTTTAGTGGATTTAATTAATTAATTAATTAAGTTTATGAAATTATCTCATTATTGTATTGTTTATGCATTGAGATTATAAATTTAGTTAATTAAAGAAATTATTAAATTAAGTTGCAAGCTACATGGTATTTGAAATATATTTTTATTTAAATAAATTAGATTAATTATATTTATTGTTTCCTTGAATTTTAAATAAATAAATGATTAAATAAATAAATGAATAAAAAGATTAATTAGAATTAAAATATTGTTTTAATTCTTTATTTAGAAAATTAATTAATGTGCATGAGAAAAGAAAAGAAAGAATAATGGTTTTTAATTATTGCATGTGATAAATTTAGAAAATAAAATAAAAATGACTATTATTCTAAATTTAGGTTTTTTATGAAAAAGCTATTGAACCTAGAATTTTAGTTTAAATAGGGGTTAGGTCTTTATTTTAGTTACACAGGAACAGGTCAAGAATTTTAGGTGAAGAAATTTATTGGAAGTTATTGAGAGGATTAGAGCTCTTTTACAGATTTCTTCCAGGAAAGCTATACTAGGTTGGATGATTTCTTAGTTGTGTGTTTTTTAAAAAATATTTATATTTTTCTCTGCTTGATGTGTGTGTAAAATAATTGTCAAATCCAAAACCCTCTTCTGGTGAATTCGAGTTTTGTTTTGAAATCCATGCCTAATGTGTATTTCTAATTTATGGGAAGTATGTAATTTTCAGAAAATTAAGAGAAATTATTATAGAAAATTTGTCAGATTTTAGGATGCATGGAAATTTGCAAGATTTGTGAGAAAGGGTATTTACCTAAGAAATGGTTTTAATTACCTTAAGAAAATAAATTTAATTATACATTAAATTTATCTGGGTTAATTAAATATATATATATATATATATATATATATATATATATATATATATATATATATATATATATTTAATTAACCCAGATAAATTTAATGTATAATTAAATTTATTTTCTTAAGGTAATTAAATTTAATCCTTCTTCATATATATATATATATGAAGAAGGATTAAATTTTGTGAAAATGGAATTATTGGAAAAATATTGTTTTTTATTATTACTGTTAAAATTTTATTAAAATTAAATTATTGAAAAAGTATTGTTTTTATTGTTCTGTAAAAAAAATATATAAAAAATTAATTATAAAAAATTAATTAATTAATTAAAAAAAAACACTACCTACGGTAGCATCCGCTACCGGCGGTAGTACACAGTACTACCAACGGTAGCAGTGCTACCGGCGGTAGCAGCTACCTACGGTAGTAGTGCTACCTGACGGTAGCAGTGCTACCTGACGGTAGCAGTGCTACCGGACGGTAGTACTAGCTACCGGCGGTAGCTTAGGCTCCCGTGATAAGGGCCTTTACAAATTTTTTTAAGTGGTTTTAGTTTTTTTTAAATTAATTTCTAAACCCTGTGCATACTGCGGTATGACTGTTTTGGGTTTCGTACCCAAGGGTTAGTTAAATTAAATTTATTATGTGTTAAATTATATATGTATATAAATAAATATATGTATATTCATATATGTGTTTATATGTGTGTGTGTGTGTGTGTGTGTGTGTGTGTGTGTGTGTGTGTGTGTGTGTGTGTGTGTATTCTTCTGGTAGTTATTATAATATTTTAAATATTATTTAATTATAGTTTGGAATGTTAATTTCTATGAATATGTTGAAAATAAGTTAGGAGAATTATTTGTATTTTAAATCTTTTTGGACAAATGACAAGGTGGATGTTTTTGGTATTAAATAGTTGTAAATTCTTGTTATCTGGAAATTCGTAAATTGCATGTTATTTATGCTTTTGGCTGGTTTTAAGGAAAGATTGCCTGTAATAGGATCTTGTGTATATTGTGTTCTCAGTCAAGCTTTATTTCATTGCAATTTTGGTTAAATTGTCATTGTGTCCTATGTTATTATTTCTCCTAGACCAGGTGTTGTTGTATAACCTATTTGATATGAGTCATTATGTGTTTTTGTCCAAATGGTCAATCTTGGGTTGGTATTTGTGTATCCTTCACCTGTGCTTGTCAGGATTGTTTATGGTTGTCTGTTTCGCCATAGAGTTCTCGTAGAGAGAAACATTTCTTGTTAGTGTCCTAGGAGAGAGAGTGGCTTTCGAGCGGGGGTTGTGCCCGAAGTGGATGACAGGATAATCCGTCGAATGTTAGTTAAAAAGTGATAACCTAATAATTGACTAGGGGGTGGGTAGATTAAATATTAATTAAGATAAATGTACCTCGTGCATAGATGAGTGCTTGTACAGGGCTCATAATGTTACGAGAAGGCCTGGAATGGCAAACTTACCACCTTGTCTTCACGAAAGGATTGGTAGGGTCCGCATGAGACTTAGTTGGAACCGGAGGCTCGAGAGAGGTTACCAAGAGAAACCCGAGTATGGGGGCTGGGACCTATGGAGGCTGTACCATGGTAACCATCAAGCTATGTGATGACACTCTCTTCTTAGAGTCACTAGTGTTTTGTGAGTTGAGTCACATGGATGTTTGCAGAGTCTTGTAGTCCTTTTGTACTTGTCTTACTTTGCTTGCTTGAGGGTTTTCTACTATCTCCTAGCACGGTGGGGTGGTTCCATTTCGGGATCACATGGTCGGGTGGTAGTGCCACTTCCCATCGGATGTTCTGGATTGTATCTTCAGGCGAGGAAAGGCTTCGCCGGTGTTTCTGGGTTCGTGGTTTATGTACCAGCTCTTGTTCAAGAACAATGTTCAGTTGAGACCTTGTGGTCATTGTATCAGACTTTTATGTAACCTTGATATTGTATCTTTGTAATCAGTGGTATTATTGGAAGCCATGTATTTATGGATATTGTAATATTATTATGTCAGGGAAATGAATGTTATTGTTTTGATCTTATGTTTAAATGGTTTATGGAAATTGGATACATTGGAATACTTTTATTTCTTTATTATGAAATTTGGATGTATGTGTAATTTTAAACTTAAGCATTCAATTTATCTAATCAAATGGATTAACTGTGGTGTTAATATAATCTATGAAATTAATCTTCGTTGGTTACCCTTAGGAAAACATATGATAGACTTCTGCTGTGTTATTCAACGTGCAATGGTTTTAGTTAGTGCACTTAGTCTTTAAAAAAAAAAAAATTATTTCACCCTTTAGTTGCCTAGTTGTGTTGTTTTCCTTTAAGGTTCCTGGGGGGGCATTACATATTTACTTTCCTAAATTAGGATTAATTACAAATTACCTATACCTGTAGATCATAGATATAATTATCACTCTTGGTTGATTTGTACTTAGATGGAAACATTTCATTTGATTAGCCAAGACAAAAGAGTTAGGAAAACTTTATGTTACTTTTACCTCAATATTCCTTCCATATAATGCGTGGGTATTGAACACTTTTGTCATTACGAAAACTAAATTCAAATTGAACAATCAGCATACCTCGCAAATCATATACCACTTTTAAACCAATTAAGGAATGATAATTATTCAACAAATATGTGGACTGGCTAAGCAAAATTAAAATGTGATTTATCAAGGACGTTAGAGCATTTGCATATTATATTAAGTTAAAATACACTTAATGTATATGTGGATGCTTAAATCTAGAGCCAACATCTGATAATATTGTTTGAACAAAACGAATATCTGGTAAGCTAAACATCACCTTGTCTTTGTTTTGATTGTCTTACATATACCTAAACATTAATTTATGAGCATTGTAATCTCTTAATAGATGGTCCCAATGAAGATTCAAAATAATGACATACAAATCAATACATGTTCTTACACTGGACCCACATTGATCATACGTAATACAAATCTCAGATATAATTAAAAATGAATATTTTATCACTACACCCAAAATCTTGAATCACATTGGAGGTTAACCTTGTTCCAATGATATATCACTGAATCTAAGTGGATAAAAACCTTGCTTTGATTATCCTCATCATTAAGTTGGTCCTACAATAGGCCGGAAGCCGAAACAAACTTAAAAATATTCTAATAGATAGCCAATCAATTTCAATAGCATTGTCCTTAGCGATATCACAACTCAAACTACCCACTCAATTGGCCGCTTGAAGCCTATGGGATGGGAGTGGATCACCCCATGTGAGCGCACAAAGAAGGGATATTCTTAATTTTTATGCAAGTAAATCAATTAAAAAAAAAGGAATTGAATAAATGATAAACTGAGATGATAAATTCCAAACAAAAAAAACAAAAAAAGAGAACGAGTCTTGAAACAGTAAACTCCCTTGTAGGCCCTTTACGAGATTTCCATTTTTTAGAATATAATCACAAAGATGATTTATAAGCCCAACATTTATAGGTTCATTGGATTTGCCAAGAAGTTATAAACACGTCTTCCCATTGAATGGCTTGGGAAGGAAAAAATTACCCCAATTAAGCATGAAAGGTAAAACAAGATGATAAATACAAACAAAAAGATTGACAAGGTATTCATCTAGAGATATCCTCTAGAGCTTAAAAGTCCATGGGAAGCTGGAAAATTACTTCATTACGGGGAAAGGTCTTCCTTACAAAGTAGATAAATTTCACTTGGAATCAAATACCTTCAAGGAACTCATGTCCTGCACTTGATATACTCCTCCAAGTCTTCTCCCAACAAGTTATTGTCTTGCATCGCTAGAACTGTCTAAATGCTCCTAATATCAGGAGTGCCAAGCTTCCTCTCACAATTTTGAAACATACTATAATCCCACAATTAAACAGCTTTCAATCCACCTTGTGTAATGACTTTGGTCGACTTGGTCTTTTCCCCAAATATGAAGAACTCCTAACTTTTGTAGACCCATTAAAATCAACTTTGTCTATCACATCAAGCAAAAATGTCAGCCACTTGGATCTAGAGATAAAAGCTCTTGGGAACCAGGAGAAATACTAAATTAAAAGGAATGACCTTCCTTACAGAGTCCATAAGTTTCTCTTGGAACCAAATGCCATTATGTTAACTATGTCCTACATTTGACTTACTCCTCCAAGTATTCTCCCAACAATAGTAGTGTTAGCTTCCCCTCACTACTCTAGAGTAAAGACTATTATCTTGCAGTTACAACCTTCAAGTAGTGAGGTTTCAACCCAGTGTCTATAACCACTTCCATCAACTTCTTCTTTTTCTCCAACCCCGTGGAGCTCAACTTGTTTGTCACATCAAGCCCCACTTGGATCTACGGATAAAAACTCCATGGGAACCTGCGAAAAATGCTTAATTAAATGAAGTGGTCTTCCTTGTAGAGTGATAAGTTTCTCTTGAAAAGAAGTATCATGATGGAAACTATGTCCTACATTTGACATACTATATGAGTCAAACCTGTAGTGAATGGATTTGTATTTGTCAAACCTACAATAGTTATAGGGTAAAAACCCCACCTCAAAATGGTGAGGCTGCCTTTATTGAAAACCAAAATTGCAAATTGATCCAAGGACTGTACACTTAACAAGATAATTTCATTTCTTTTTGGGTTTTGCAACTATATAGAACGAATGCTTACGAGAATAAGAGAAGTGTAATGAATAGCAGATTTTTTCAAATAGAAAACAGAGTTTGACAAAGCCACACAAGAAATGATAAATTGACTTAAGATCAAATCTGCACATTGCTAAGAAGATAATGTCTCATATTTTATAACCTTTGCTCAATAACTGACAGGCACTTATAGAAACACAAATAATATATCAAATGTTACGAGCACCCAAAGTCAATTTTTGAAATATTAAACATTTGACATAGTAACATAGGACATGTATCAAAACTTTACATTTTATCTTAAAATTGACATTTAAAATGTGTTTGGGGTTCAAATGATTGTATCCAAATCAGACCATCTATATAGCTGGCGTGGAAATGGTAAGAAACATTTATGTTTGTAATGTGATAGATCATAGACCTTTGAGCACTTATTATCCATCTGCTTCTCGAAGTCTTTGAGTTAAGGGTTGACTTGATCCTTGATTAATCACTTCAATCAGGTGTCATTTGAGAATGTCTCCAAAATTAACGGTGTTCTCCTTTTTGTAAAAACGCCTTGTGCTTTTGTCAATCAAATTACAAGTGTCCATTATCAGATCAACAGCAATATTTCAAGCATCCCCCAACTTCTTCACTCCTTCAAGCAAATCAATCCTTAACTTTATATTTGCAAACCATTCCATGAGCAAGGATTGATCTGCCCTATCCAAAATGTCCTCTGACACAAGTATTTCAAAGTAGATTTTTTACATTCTATTCATCTTATCTAAGTGAATCTCTTACCTAAATTTGGCTAGCAATTCTTTTATTAGATCAAAGTCTTCATTAACTCTATCATCTGGAGTCATGACTATTTGATGACTTTGAACCCCTGTGACAATAGGTCATTCACCCATTGATTTGTAGCATTTGAAATACATTCCATCTCCTTAATTGTTGAGGCATCCTCTTGTAAAACCATGACAAGTGTAGCAATTGGCACATCAAAAGATTGAAGAGATCCAACCAAGCGTTTGATGTAAGAGGTTACTTATTTGTAATATCCCCTTCTCAGTGATGTGCATTCAATGGTCCATTGGCCTATTCCAGAGACCCGTAGGTTATGTGGAAAGGAGAATTAGGGTTTCCAACTTTTGTGGAGTTCTGCTAGAGCTTTTTAGGGTTTACCAAGAGGAAATTCTTCGTTTTTGTCTATGGTTTCCTTCTCGGTTTTTCATGAGCTCCAAGGTGGCATGGCATAACATGCATTTGATTCTTTGGTGAAGCAAGAACTTACTATTTTTAGTAAGTTAGGGTTTGGCTGTTTGGATGATGTTGTCTTACTGAGCTTTCCAAGCTCTTTCTCCGAGTGCGTAGATCATGTTTTTCAGGAGTATTCCATGACTAACTATTTTTAGTAAGTGGTAGTATTGAGCAAATCTATTTTTAGCAGTTTGGACAGGGTCCCGATCCTGTAGCAGTTCAATGGTCTTCATTGCTTAGCTTCATCTTGGATTTTGTTGATAATCAGTATTGGAGTCATAAGTGATTTAATTAAATATTATTTCCTTATCCTAAGGTTTAATATTTAATTATTTTATTACTAATTACTGTTATATTGGGTGACTTAGGAAAAGACATGTTTATATCTAATATCAATGTTATATTTTCCTAAGTTAGGCGTTAAAATTTAAAGAATGCATTAAGTTATTGTTGAAGACTTAGGCAAGTTCAAACTTGTTTAATTATTGGTTAAAATGCAACTTGGGCACCCACCTTGGGGAAATGAAATGAAATGTCATTTGGATGCCATGTGATAGTGAAATGAAATGCAAATTGGAGAGGTGAATTTGGGAGCATTTACATTTGAATTTCAAAGGGAAAAACTATAATTACAGGTGATTGGCCTCCTATTTGGACATCTTGAAAAATTGCATCGTTATGCTACCGGTTTGGCAATTGAAATCTGAGCTTCGAAGTGAGCCTTCCTAACTAAGTGCAGTTTCGTACTTGCAAGACAGTACCTAGCTGTTTTCCATGTTCTTTCAGTGATATTTGCGAGTTTGTTGAAGTGTGGGATTGCTGGTTCTGTTGTAGTTCAAGTTTTGGTGTGTTTCCATGTTGTTGGGGAAGTCATCGCTGAAGCATATTTTCATTCATAAGTCTCCGTGTGACCTCTTGCTGCTTCTGGGTATTGGCTCCTTGGTTTCCGATGTCCTAGGCGATTCTTCCTGTAAGTTTGCATTGGTTTCGTGGTGTATTGAAATTTATCTTGCAAATCGAACTTATGCTTTGGTACGCCCTATGGTGGAGGTGCTTTGGGTTGTGTGTCTTGGGTTTGGGGCATTGCTAGTTGTTGTATTCTATCCTTATCACCTTCTTTGTATCTTTCATTTGCATCTAGTTTCGGGGTTTTCTGTTGAGTATAGAGAAAGATATGAGTGATTTGGTGGGTTTCAGCTTGCTGTCATAAAATTACAGATTTCCAAAAGTTGGTGTTTGGGAGTACCTTTCGTAGTGTGAATAGGTTAGTTGATTTGGGAGTGATTTGGGGTGTTTTTGGGTGAGTTTGGAGAGAGAATTGAGCATTTCTTAGTTTCTTGAAGTTGTTGGTCTGCGTGTTATTGATCCTAGGATATCATAAATTCATGTTGAAGGATCTTTTAAGAGTTAGTAACTGTTTGAAGAAATTTATCAACATTGGACAACATTACTTCTCTATTTTATCTCTCTATTTTATATTGTAAGGTTAAGTAGTAGTACTACTAACCATTTCTGGATTGTAAGCATTCCCACTAGAAAGTGGAAGAGGTTGGCTTGCCGCCTATATTTTGATATTTGTTACTCAATCCTCCCGCTGAATAAGCGGTTGAGTGATATCTGCTTGTAATGGTCCTCCTGCTGCATAAGCGATTGAGTGATGTTTGTTGTAATGATCCTCCCGCTGCATAAGCAGTTTAGTTGAGCTTGTTTTGTGTGTTCAATCCTCCCGCTGAAACATTGTGGTTGAGTGATTCGTGTTTTGGGAGTGTTGTTCTCTTGGTTGGTTTACCGCCAAGCTTCTTGATTCACCCACTGGATAAGCGGAAGGGGCTAACTTGCCGCCCATTATTGTATTCAGCACTTCAACAGATTATTACTAACGATCCCTTGCTACCGTATGCTCTCACCCTCCTATTCTGGGCTCTCCTAGTCTAGGCTCTCGGTGATCAAAAGGTGTAGAGTTCGCTTCAGTTGTTTGAATTTCATTACTCTAACCCTAACGGGTGATTGGTGTGATTGTAATCTTGCTATTGAAAAATCAAAGGAAAATTTAGGGGAATATTACAATGGTATCAAAGATGGTTTTCCTGCCAGCCTGTGAATTCAAAGTGATCAAAGTTCTCCATGAGTGACAGAGACGTCTGTTACTACAACAGAGAACAAAGAAGACAGCGGTGTCAGATTCCTGCAGTGCCAATAGAGGAAACTCTTTTAGAGGTTTTGAGAAACAAAGAGAAAGTAGTTGATTCAGTGGATTCAATGGCAGAGAGAATATTTGGTCAGAATGATGCAAATGTGGTTGTGGAAAGAGTTGATAAGAAGTTTGACACCATGATGAACATGATGTCCCAGTTGCTAGCTACTATGACTCAGAATCCTAGTGGAGGTCATAATCCAAATCAAAACGCCAATGATCACAATGCTGGCACCTCTAACAATCCAGAAGGTAATGGGAATGCCAGCGACCATAGCAGTAACAATGGTGGAACACCGGTTGGTTCAGTGTCGAGACCCTTGCAGCCTGTTTTCCTTCCAAGGGAAGCACCGCCACCTGAAGTTGAAATCCTTGTGGCTGATGAGATACGGGCTTGTTACACGGAGTATGCATCACTCCCTACGGAGATCAAAAATATTTTGTCTCTTGACCAGTTTATGAATCATAAGAAAAGGAGAGAAGAAAGGGGATACACAATGAGTGCTGCAAAATCCTAACGTTTGGATTAGAAGGTTGTCTTGACATATGAAGAATGTGTGACAAAGCCTCAAGATACTCCCTCAAACTTGCATGAAATTAGAAATAATGATGATTGGTTTTGTGGAAAGAACAAAACAACGATTTTGAAGCCTAATTCAGATTCAGTCAATGTTGGTCTTGAGACCAATGAGTTCAAGAATGAAGAGCATGATACAGATATGTAGGTTAGAACCGATGAAGATGATTTAATTCCTCAGAGGAAATCAGACTTGTCTTCACATGAGGCTGATTTTGAGCATGAAGTTAGTCATCTTGGTGAATTGGATCCTCACAACACCACTGAAAGTGATGATGAGGATGTACAAGAGGGCTGGGACAGCTATGGGATTAGTGTTGACAAGTATTATGATTCTAATTTAGATCTTGACCATAGTGGCAGTTCACTTTCTACCCTAGATCAAAATTGGATAACATCCAATAACCCATTGTATGAGATAGAAGATGGAGCACCACGTGGCTCTGGCATTTCTCTTGGTGAGAATAGCAAGGTGTGGAAACCAAGAGAAGATTCAAAATCTAAGTTGGCATTCGGTTTTCAGCCTTTTGGCATTTGGGATCCTGATATAATAGAAAGTAGAAACTAAGTATGAAGAGGATCCAACATGGGATGAATTTCCCTTTGATCCAGACGAGGCTCAAGAAACAAATTGTTTTGTAAGCTATGATGAGACAATTAAGGAGATTCTGGGAAAAGAGATGGTTCATGACACTTGTGGGAAAATGGAAGCAACTGAACCTGCATATGATTCTTATTGTCACTTCAATGAGACAGGGGGATTTTGGTTTGACTTTCAGAACAAGCTTATTCCCTTTGACTCTAATGTTGTTGCTACCTCATCTCACAAGTCATGTGTTGAAGACAACATTGAAGGTATTAATTCTTTTGAGCATAAATCAGATTTTCTTTTGCATGAAGCTGATCTAGAGCAGAGAACCGGTGACTTCAATAAATCGGATTCTCAATTTACTAGTGAGGATGAAAGGGAAGAGGCACCTGAGAATTGTCACAGCCATGGAACTACAGTTGAAAGGGATCTTGTTAGCAGTTCATCGACTTCCTTTGATCAAAATTGGAGAAGGGAATTTTTATTGACTGCTGAAAATGAAATACAAGTTTTGACTAGAATGGATGATGCACATGGGTATGTGGGAAGTTGAATTCATAATGTGCCAAGAGGTCAAGTGGAGTGTAACGTTTCCCTTGCTGATCTTCGAAATGTGAAGAATACTATAGAGGAAATCAAGGTAACATTCTTGCATGAGATCCTTGATAGAGATATGGCTTCTAAGGTAGCTGTCGAGGCCATAGATTTATACCAAGGAACGAAGTCTAAATTGAAAGCAGTAGAGTTTCATATTGCTATTAATAAACTCTTCAGGGAGCAAGAGAATAGGAAAAGAGCCGAAGAAGTTGAGCAAGTATTGGAGGAACTTGATTGCATTAAGAAAGAGTATGATCTTGCACATTTGTCCCATAAAATCTGAAATAAGGAGCTTGGAGCAGCAAAATGCTTGGGAAAAGCATGAGGGCTATAATAGTAATCAGTTGATTGATAATCTCTTGTTTGATGTAGATGCTGATACGACATTTGACAATCCACTCTTCGAGTTGGATGAAGTTTTTCCTGATTTTAGTGATGAGAGAGGGGTTGATTACAGTGCAATTTCTTGCAGTAAGTTGTTGATTCGGGATTGGAGATATGGGCAAAATCTCAGTATTCGTACCACTATTCACTTTCCAATCCGCACCCACGGGACTACAGTTCTTGGCATGCAAATGAGTTTGTATGCATTACTAGTTCAATAGATGGATAGTACGTGGTTGAGGATGGTTGGTAGAGGAGATTTTCTCATTTGTGATGGCTTTTCAGCTACTCTCATGACTCCTATTTATTCAGTGAGATTTCTGATTGTTTGTTGTTATTTTAAATTTTTCACACCGTTTATGGCAACCTCAATCTTGGGGCAATTTGGTTTTGACCACTTGGAGTCTTTATTAAAACCAGTCATGAGAGATTCTTCGGGCATGGTTTAGTTATTCACCATCTCTTGGAGAGGTTTGGGATACTGCAGTTATTTCATGGTGTTAATTGGCAATCTTTCAGATGATGATGGGTTGATTCCAATGATATGGGTTGGCTAGTGTAGACGAGGTCCTTCCCTTGTCAATTGGGGATTAAGTGTCCATGGTATGTTTTTAGTTGGTAATGATAGAAGCATTCCTGGGTTGACAGATTGCAGAGTTATAACAGTGAATGATCTTCTTTTCCATGGTGTCATGTGGAGTGACACTTGGGGTTATGTTATATGGTTGAGCACAGTCTTTTTTCTATTGCCCAGGATCGTGATTGGCAGTGAAATTGTTGATGTGGATTTTATAGTTACCTCCGCTTGATGAGGAGGGAGAGTTAGTTTTCATTCCTGAAGCTATCCTTGATTTCAGGGAGCGTTCTTTGAGGGGAAGAGTGATCAAGGAGTACTTGATCAAGTGGAAGAATTTGTCAGCTGAGGATGCTACTTGGGAAAATGAAGAAATTTTAATGCATCCAGCCTTTCAGTTGCTTGAGGACAAGCAATTTTGGGGAGAGCGGACTGTAATGTCCCCTTCTCAGTGATGTGCATTTAGTAGTCCATTGGCCTATTCTGGAGACCCGTAGGCTATGTGGAAAGGAGAATTAGGGTTTCCAACTTTTGTGCAGTTTTGCTCGAGCTTTTTAGGGTTTACCAGGAGGGAATTCTTCAGTTTTGCCTATGGTTTCCTTCTGGGTTTTCATGAGCTCCAGGGTGGCATAACATGCATTCGATTCTTTGGTGAAGTGAGAACTTACTATTTTTAATAAGTTAGGCTTTGGCTATTTGGATGATGTTGTCTTACTGAGCTTTCCAAGCTCTTTCTCCAAGTGCGTAGATCATGTTTTTCGAAGGAGTATTCCATGACTTACTATTTTTAGTAAGTGGTAGTATTAAGCAATTATATTTTTAGCAGTTTGGACAGGGTCCTGATCTCGTAGCAGTTCAGTGGTCTTCATTGCTCAGCTTCTTCTTGGATTTTGTTGATAATCAGTATTGGAGTCATAAGTGATTTCATTAAATATTGTTTCCTTATCCTAAAGGTTTAATATTTAATTATTTTATTACTGATTAATGTTATATTGGGCGACTTAGGAAGAGACATTTATATCTAATATCAATGTTATATTTTCCTAAGTTAGGCGTTGAAATTTGAAGAATGCATTAAGTTATTGTTGAAGACTTAGGCAAGTTTGAACTTGTTTAATTATTGGTTAAAATGCAACTTGGGCGCCCACCTTGGGAAATGAAATGAAATATCATTTGGACGCCATGTGATAGTGAAATGAAATGCAAATTGGAGAGGTGAATTTGGGAGCATTTATATTTGAATTTCAGATGGAAAAAACTATAAATACAGGTGTTTGGCCTCCCATTTGGACATCTTGAAAAGTTGCATTGTTATGCTACTGGTTTGGCAATTGAAATCTGAGCTTCGAAGTGAGCCTTCCTAACTAAGTGCAATTTCATACTTGCAAGACAGTACCTAGCTGTTTTCCATTTTCTTTCATAGATATTTGCGAGTTTGTTGAAGTGTGGGATTGTTGGTTCTGCTATAGTTCGAGTTTTGGTGTGTTTCCAGGCTGCTAGGGAAGTCATGACTGAAGCAATATTTTCATTCATGAGTCTCTGTGTGACCTCCTGCTACTTCAGGTTATTGGCTCCTTGGTTTTCGATGTTCTAGGTGACTCATCCTGTAAGCTTGCATTGGTTTTCGTGGTGTATTGAAATTTATCTTGCAAATCGAACTTATGCTTTGGTACACCCTATGCTGGAGGTGCTTTGGGTTGTGTGTCTTGGGTTTGGGGCATTGTTAGTTGTTGTTTATCTATTCTATCCTTATCGCCTTCTTTGTATCTTTCATTTGCATCTAGTTTGGGGGTTTTCCGTTGAGTATAGAGAAATATATGAGTGATTTGGTGGGTTTTCAGCTTGTTGTCATAAAATTACAGATTTCCAGAAGTTGGTGTTTGGGAGTGCCTTTCGTAGTGTGAGTAGGTTAGTTGATTTGGGAGTGATTTGGAGTGTTTTTGGGTGAGTTTGGAGAGAGAATTGAGCATTTCTTAGTTTCTTGAAGTTGCTGGTCTGCGTGTTATTGATCCTAGGATTTCATAAATTCATGTTGAAGGATCTTTTGGGAGTTAGTAAATGTTTGAAGAAATTTATCAACATTGGACAGCATTACTTTTCTATTCTATCTCTCTATTTTATATTGTAAGGTTAAGTAGTAGTACTACTAACCATTTCTGGATTGTAAGCATTCCCACTAGAAAGTGGAAGAGGCTGGCTTGCCGCCTATATTTTGATATTTGTTACTCAATCCTCCCGCTGCATAAGCGGTGAGTGATATATTTTTGTAATGGTCCTCCTGCTGCATAAGCGGTTGAGTGATGTTTGTTGTAATGATCCTCCCGCTGCATAAGTGGTTGAGTTGAGCTTGTTTGGTGTGTTCAGTCCTCCCACTAAAACATTGTGGTTGAGTGATTCATGTTTTAGGAGTGTTGTTCTCTTGGCTGGTTTACTGCCAAGCTTCTTGATTCATCCGCTGGATAAGCGAAAGGGGTTGGCTTGCCGCCCATTATTGTATTCAGCACTTCAACAGATTATTACTAACGATCTCCTGCTACTATATGCTCTCACCCTCCCAGTCTGGGCTCTCGGTGATCAAAAGGTGTAGGGTTCCCTTCAGTTGTTTGGATTTCATTATTCTAACCCTAACAGTTGATTGGTGTGATTGTAATCTTGCTATTGAAAAATCAAAAATAAATTAAGGGGAATATTACATTATCTCACCCCACCTTTTGTTTGGTCTTATAATCCTTATCCATTTGGGAGACAATGGTAGTGACTGGTGTTTGCATGTCTTTAATTTCAGATTCCCTCGTTTGATTTATGGTGGCTTTTCTATCATAGATATGATAAAAGAGAAATCACCAACCAAGGGTTTTGAAATATTTTTTTGTTCTTGCTTGTAAGGTCCAACCAAGTGGAAACTAAGAAACTAAGAAGCTGTATTAAATCGCGATAAAATCGGGAACTTTTGACTGGATTAAATCGCGATAAAATCGGGAACTTTTGACTGGATTAAATCGCAATAAAATCGGGAACTTTCTGGAAAAAATCGCGTTTGTAGAACCGACTGTGTTTTAAACCCTAGAAATTGGGCGCAAATCCACGATTTCATTTTTACTGAGTGCACGAGTCTTCACGCAACGACCGACAAGGTTTGCAAGCACAACAAGATGGGATTTGCCACCATTTGGAGAATTTGGAGGTATCGGGCGCTACGGTCCACTATGGTCACAAATGAATTTTTTTATTTCATTTATCGAACCTTTAATAGATATTACACATTCTAATGGTAATACCTCTAAATTCTCCAAATAGTTATTACCATTTAATTTAATTTAATGAACCTTTAATAGATTTTGCACATCCATTATTTTAATATATTTATTATTTAAGAATCAAAATAAAAAATGATGGTAAATTTAATTTAATTTTTTAATATATTTATATTTAAATAGTTATTACCATTTAATTTAATTTAATGAACCTTTAATAGATTTTGCACATCCATTATTTTAATATATTTATTATTTAAGAATCAAAATAAAAAATGATGGTAAATTTAATTTAATTTTTTAATATATTTATATTTTCAGAAATTATATATTTTCAAATGTTTGATAATTTTGCTGATTTATTGCCGATTTTTTCTCGGTTTTTCGCCGATTCCCGATTTTTTAAAAAAATTCGGCTTAAAGATTTATTGTCGATTAAGATATTTACATCTTTGGTTTATACAAGGTGTCATTGATGAGGGTTGCCTAGTCAATTTTTCTTTGTTTTCCAAGATGATGGCAATGAATCTAAACATCTATGGTTGGAATTCCTTGCATTAGGGTAGCCCATTATTTTGTTCAAAAAGAGTGATTAAGTCATTAATCTCTAGCTGAAAACCACTCCTAAGGAGTGTCATAGGCATTCTTGAGGAAGATCATCTTGGTTTGGTCAACCAACTCTTGTTCATAACCCAGACAAAGATCAAGATCTAGGTTGTAGAAGTCCAAACTATCAGCAATACTTAATGACACATGCTCAGCATGATGGGGTATTTGGTAGGTTTCTTCAATGCTATCAGGAGTGATATCAAGGAATACCTCATTTGTAAGATCCACAATCTTCTTGCTTAAAGGGTCATAATACTTTGCACATGTCATAATCAACTCCAAAGATTAAACAGAAGTTGGGAAAGCAATTGCTTGTACTATTCTGCTATCTGCTATGCACCTGGCACATGCAACCCTATCCTCTGCATTAACTATTTTTACAACCTTCACAACGTTTATGTTTCCCAAGTCAATATCTGAAACTTCATTCAATGTGAATATGATTTTGGAAGGCGAGATTATCCCCT
Source organism: Cryptomeria japonica (assembly GCF_030272615.1). Classification (NCBI taxonomy): domain Eukaryota; kingdom Viridiplantae; phylum Streptophyta; class Pinopsida; order Cupressales; family Cupressaceae; genus Cryptomeria; species Cryptomeria japonica. The sequence continues at coordinate 525,564,212 of NC_081409.1, read as the reverse complement.
TGAATTCGTACTTCATTACCTTTGTTCTTGGAGAACTCATATGAGAGTTCTTGAGGCAAGGTATGTGTTGTGACGTTTTCACACATCACCCCACTGCAAATAGGGACCCACCACTTTTTCGCTTTCTAGGCTAGTTGTCTTAGCTTAGCCGTTGACAGTTGTCAAGTCTTTGCTATTAGCCTTTCATTTGTAAGATATGTAGTCGCTCAAAAGTTGGTCAAGTGTCTCTCTTTGAGATGAAGTGAGGTTCAACATTTCCTCGGCCCTCCAAAGCTTTCAATCTGCCTTTCCCAATACTCTCAGTGGGTGCCCAAACCCAATCTCATCCATTAACCTCTCCTTCCATCTCATCCTCTACTTACCTTTCCATATTCCATCTACCCTTCCTTCTACCCATCCACATATCCTAACCCACTTCCACCTCCTTTAACTTCTACCTAACCCTCTTCCCATCCTAGTATACTCATCCACTACCCTTCACCTACATATATCCTAACCCACTTCCACCTCCTTTAACTTCTACCTAACCCTCTTCCCATCCTAGTATACTCATCCACTACCCTTCACCTACATTTACACTTACCTTTGCCTACCCTATCCTAACTATTCCCATTTCCCACCTTTATCCCTAATTACCTTTTTCCTACCCTTTCATGCCCCCATCCCTTAACCTCCTTCACATTCCAACCTAATACTACCCTTCCATTTCTCCTATCATATCCTAACACTTCATTCACTATCCCCATATACTCCATCCTAAGCTTGCCTCTATCTCCTTACCCATATCATCTACCCTCATCCTAGCCTACTCCTATCCAACCCCAACCCCAACCCCAACCCCCTACACCTTATACCCTTACCTTTTTCCTACCCCTTATAACTCCCACCGTCACCCATACCTCCCCCTTTACCCCTTTTACTATCTACCGCAGCACCCCCTTTTAACTTCCTCCTATCACTTTACCCCTCCCGTACTTTCTCCTTACCTTTCTTCACCCTACATTCCCTTATCTTTTTCCTCCCGTGGCCCCCACCTCCCCAAACCTATCACCTTCAGCTCTTCACTTCCCTTGGCCCACGTGGCATTACTTGTGCCCCACTATTAGCCTTTACATGGAATATTTAAAAGGGTTTTAAGAACCCTCCTTGCTGGGATCCACCGAGCTTTAGCTTGGAGATTTTTAAATGTTTTTAATTACCATTAACCCTGCCATGCCACGTATCATTGGGCCCCACCAAAATTTTTGTAATGAAAGAAAAGGTTTTTTAAGGAATTTTAAAAGGAAGAGCATCCACCTCACCATCCCCAGCATATGCTTAAGCCCCTTCAATCCACGTTGAACCATGAGGCAAGGTGTAGCTCTAAAGAAGTAGGAAGCTGGCCTTTGGAGAAAAGACATGTCACTTAGACAAGAAAATGGGGATTTAAAACCAAATAAAAGCAAAACTCAAAATCAGATCACAAAAGAGCAGGGCTTGGCAGACAAAATGCAAAATTAAGGAGCAAACCTCAGCAGAAATGAAGAAGAACCAAAATCCAAGATGAAAATTTTGAAGGAAAGTTAGTCATCTGCATCCAGAACAGACCTAGGGAGTGAATTTGTGGAAAATAAAAATGAAAATCAGGAATTCACATCCAGATTCAAGCTTTCCTCATCAAACTGAGTATATTCCAGAACTGAAAACTTCATTTCCAGAACTTTTTAAGGCATTTCCAGGTCTGAGATTTAATTTCCAGTTCATTGTTAGGGTTTTGGACAGGTTTATAAAGCTCTTCTCTTGAAAATTCTTGATGGACAAAATCTGTTTATAATCTTTTGAGTTCTGATTATTATAAAAGTCCTCAATATGAATCAAAAATAAAAAAATAAATTTAAACTCTAGTTTTCTTGCATTTCACTCATGGTTTCATACACTATTTTAATTCAAGGTATTCTCTTCCTTTTCGACAGAGATGATTGCATGAAAGATGGCTAATGACGGAAGCATGTTTCAACAACAACAAAAGAATTAAAGGATATCAATACAGATACTCAGAGTCTCAGACATCAAACCTGAAGTAATCAAATCAAACATGCCAAACTTAAATTAGGTTTGGAAATCAGATCTAAGGGAAAAGAATCAGATTGAAGAGTGATTTCCACTTAATTGTTGGAGCCAACAAGTTTTGCAAAGAGACCTAAGATAGCCGATCAAGTGAAAGTTGCAAAGCAAGCTGATTTGACCGATCATACCATGAGATGCAAAGCAACCTCCAAAATCTGATCAAGTGTTGAATGACAAAGCTCATTCAAAATCCCGCCCAAGTAATGAATGGTAAAGGTGGTTGGAATTACCGCCCAAGTGACAAGATGCAAAGGGGTCTTATAATTCCGACCTTGAATCCTGCCGGCAAAGGGGTCTCAAAATTCCGACCTTAAGTCATGATGGCAAAGGTCATTAAAAACCCCAACTTGATCTTGACATAGCAAAGCTCCCTTGAAAATCCGATGTAGTAATGAATGGCAAAGGTCATCAAAATTTCCGCCACCAAGCAATGATGGCAAAGCTATTCTCAAATGCTGCCTAAGGTCTTGATGGCAAAGCCACCCCAAAATTCCGATCATGTTAAGTGTGCAAAGGGGTCTCCAATATCCACCTAAGTGCTAACTTGCATTCAAGTAGCAAAGCTACTCTAAAATCCCGCCAAGATGTTAACTTGGCAAAGGTTTTCCAAATTGCCGCCCACGCTTTGATGGCAAAGCTATCTCCAAATGCCGCCATGATCAAAGAGTGGCAAAGGTCCTTCTAAAAGCTGCCCATGATGCTGACTTGCAAAGCTACTCAAAATCACCGATTTATGATGAAAAATAGTGATCAAGTAAAGAACCAAGATCAAGCTCAAGTCATGCAAAGAAGGGATCAAAGTCAAGGTCCTGAAGCATAGAGGAGACCACTTATTTGATGAAGAAATGTTGAATTCTCTTCGAGAATCCAAGAATCAAAGTCAGGGCATTAAGGAGTTAACCCCAACCAGTACCATTCATCAAATGTATCATTAATAAGGAGGATCAATCAAGGTCGTCACACAAAGCATATATCGAACATGATCAAGGAAGCAGATAGTTTTAGAAGAGTTGATCAAAGTTTGCTTCCCATCATCATCACTTTAAGCAAGTGACTAATGTTGAGTATCAAGAGATATTTCTCATCATCCCTTCATGATGATGAATTAAGTCTACAAGAGCAAATTGAGGTGGCGTCCTAGTCACCACTCACCAAATCAAGGAGTTCCACATCAGCACGTCTGAATTCAATGAACCAAGCTCATCATACGGAGGCACAAATTTCAAGATATTGTTGATGTGTCTTTTGTACACGACCAAACACAGAATAAAATACCCAGAGGTATCTTATCCTCTCTTGAATAAAGCCCCCCGAATGCTGAAGATATCACAGAAGGATCAATCGAAGAAACTCCAAGGTTTTGTTATGTAGGTTCTCTACTCATGGATAAGCACCAGTGATCGTTGTGTTTGTTGTTTTACAAGGGACCTTACGTACTTTATGGGAAATCTTGTTCTTGCAACTACTTTTCAATAAGGAAACTGAATTCTCCTAATACTAACTGATGTTTCAAAAATGGCAAAAGATAAGGGCTTTAAGGGGGCAATACTAAACTAATCTTAGGAATGACTAAATGAGGACTGGTCTTGATAAAACTCTTACCAATTTCAGTATTGCCAAAAGATTACAACTCTACTGGAATTGGTGCGATCTTCTAAGGGGATTCAATGATTTTTGAATCATCAATGGGATATATACTATCACTAAGATAATATCTCCAATAATGATTTAACTCTTAAACAATCTTAATATCTCCAGTTGACCACACAAGGCGTGCTTACAATCAGTAAGAAGCTAGTGGTTTGGACTATGAGTTTTATCAAAGATCAAACACAACATTTGTCCTTCGATCTAATTCTAAAACTTAAGTACTATCTCTACCAAGAGTGATTCAAGAAGATAAACAACCATGAAGATAGCCACAAGGATTGCAATAAAACACCATAACCTCAATATTTCATTGATCTCATAGCAAAATAAAACAACAATTGTTCAACTTTCTCTCTTCACTACTTCTTTCTCTGCTGCTAACAATCTTAATTTTTATTTATCTTTTCTCTGACTTTCTAACTCTCTAAAATGAATTGAGTGAGGGCTTATATAGTACTCTCAAATACAATGAACGGTCTGGATCTAAAGAAGATCAAAGGCTGAGATTTTGACACCTAAACCCTAATTAGTGTTTGTTACAAAAAGAACCCCATTAAGATAAACATTATCGATCCATAGCCAATAGAAATTGGCACAAATAATGAGGAAACATGGCCCAATGGGAATAAAGTTGCCACATCATTTTACAACTTCTCATCTAGAATTTTGTTCCCTTTTCTATGTTCATTTTTGGCATATTCGATGAATCTGAACGTAAACCCCTCGATCTCAGCAATGGGAATCTCATGCAGGTTCTTCATTCGTTCTTCCAAGTGAAGGACTTGATCAAAAGCTGCGAGAAGGGTCATCTCCCATCCAGGCTCTAGCTTTTTTGTTTTCTCGATCAGGAACATAGTAGCATACATCTGATCTCATTGCTTGTCTGTGACCATGTTCTCCTCTTTGCAAAAAATAATCTTGATCCTGTCTTCCAATTCTTGGACATCTACATCTGTCTCGATCTCTATCCTTTTGTCAAGGATTGTACACAATACATCAAACACCTTATCCTAAATAGGGTGGATAGTGCCTTCAACTCGGCTGCATCTGTTATTGATGTCTTCGAAAAGAACTTCCTTCATTTGGAGCAAAGTTGACCATTGCAGAAGGTTATGGGTTCCTCCCTCCATTATCTTTTCTTGTGCTAAAATATGCCTTGAAGTCCTTCTTATCAATTGTAAGACCGGGATGACAATGTCTCTAGTGTGAGTGAATGCATCCACAGTTATCAATAGATTATGAATGATTTCAAGGACTTGGATAGCCCGATGAACTGTCTTCATCATTCTAGTTACAAATTCAATGGCTACCTAGTAAGATTCATCAATCCATGAACTCATGAGTTGGGCTAAGTTCTTCATCCTTTCTGCCTCATTTATTGATTCAGGAGGAAGTGCATGCAAAGGTGATACTGCTGGATCCTGTCGCCTTAATGGTTGATTAAGGTGGCTAAAATAATTCCTCCAAGCACTAACCTCCCTTTCTAGCTTCTTATTCTTTTCCATTTCTTCTTTGAGTTTGTCATTAAGTGCTCTCACTGAATCAGTTGCTTCTTCCATGGCCTGCTCGGAGGTAAGTGGACCAAGATCAAATGTCTCTAGATCATATTCCTCTGCCATAATCTCATCCTCATATTTGTCCACTACTGGTGTGGCTACCTGTATCTTCCTGGATCCTGCATCATCTCTAATTACCTTTGACATCTTTGTAGCCTTCTTCTTTTCGATCTCTTCTTGGGAATTTCCTATGAGACTTTCCAAATCAAATACTTGTTCTTCCTCCTCAATTACAACTACCCTCGTCAGTCTTTCTTTCAGCCAATCTGGTATGGAAGACTTTCTTTCCCTTACCCGTATTTCCTTAGGCAGAGGTCTATCGTCTCTGAAAGGAGATGTTGCTTCATCATCATTCTTTTCTTCTTCTTGTTCATTAGCACCAACCTGGACAAATTGACTTGATGAGGGCCGAGGTGTTCGTCCTTTGCCTTGTTTATCATTTTACACCATGGATTCCATAGACTCATCAATTTCATACACTATCTTTCTTTGATCTTCTCCTTGACTTATCTCTTTTTCATGTCTAGAAGACGTACTCGGTGGACGATCGGGATTCACCTTTTGTTTCTTCTTGGAGGGTTCTCTCTTCTCAGGTCCTTCTTTTCTCTTCAATCCTTTGGAATGAGAAGTGTTCTCACTCACACTTGCTTCCCCTTCTTTTGTTCTTGTTTCTAGGGTGAATGTCATGGCTATATTCTGCTCCTTCAATTTTTTATGTTGTACGTCCACCCATCTGCGAGTGCAATTTAAAACAGGGTCCATCAATGCTCTTAGGTCTGCAACTTCTTGCTCATTCCAATCTATCCTCACTTCTTTATCTTCCTTCTCATAGGACAATTGGAGATATCTACCACTATCCTGGGCTTGATCGGCTACTCTATAAACCTTAACTTTCCGGATAAGATCCAAGGGTAATCTAGAATGCATCTTTCTCTTCACCTCTACATCATCCTGGACATTCATCCAGAAGTCTTCCACTTGAAACTCATGTTTGTACTTCTTCCCAACTGTCTCTTCCATATGACCATGAGGATCGAAATTCTCTCGAGGCAAAGGATGTGAATGAATACAAAGATAATTCCTTTTCTGCATCATCTGTGGCTTGAGAATTAGGACACACTTCAATTGAATTTCCCAGTAAAATAGGTACGGGGATACCGTTTCCATGCTTATGTCTTGATGCTTTAGCATAAGCAGCCAACTATCTAGTCACTTCCAGTAATATTACTCTGTTTGTGGGATACCTTGGCAACATATAGGGAGGTGAAGGACATCCATGGACCCTGATGTAGGTGAATTTTGGGAGCTGAATGAACCATGCACCATGCTTCTTCACGAGCTCTTGTGCTTCCGGAGACAGTCGATGGTGAATCCCTCCTTGCAACGTCCTAGTGATATACATTGTGAAGGTGTCATTGACTAGCGTGTAGTCATTCCTTGGCAGATGATGCAGTTGAACATAAGAATCACATGCTCTTATTTCTCCGGGTCCTCTCCCAACAACCCCTCTGTGTGGTAGCCCTGCATACTCAAAACTTCTTACTAAGGAATATATAACATATGAACTCATGTGGAATGACTTAGTAGGGACTAGCCTCCTCAACTGCACGTCTAGCTTGTTGCTAACGATTCTAGCTCAATTGAGCATTCCTTTTCCTTGGACGATCACTTGAATAAAGAAGAACATCCACTTGTCAAAGAAGGAGGCCTGAGAGGCACCTATAACCCGATTGAGCATGGTTATCAAGTCCCTGAATTCCTCTTGGAAATCAATTCTATGTGGCATATTCGATATCTTGTTCAAGCGAGGCCTACTCTTGAGTAACCAATTCTTATTGATGAAGTTGAGACAGGTATCAAGATCATCTTCATAGATAGACCTAGCTCTTTCCAAACTCTTATAGATCATATCTCTCGGCTCCAGGAGATGAAAGGCTTCACTTATAGCTTCTTCTGAAAGATAGGCTAAGACAGTTCCATCCTCGGCTATGATTGTCCTCGAATGTGAATCATAGTGCCGGGCACATTCAATCATCAGCTCGTGACATTTGACTGCGGGAGGGAAGCCTACGGCCTTGATGATGCCACTCTCAATTATCTTCTTGGCTACGAGTGATGGTTTGCCGATGTAGGGTGCTTCTCGAAACTTCTTCACATTGAAGTTCCCTAAATTGGTGTCTCTGATATTGCTCCATTAGGACACGATCCTAGTCTCCAAATCATCGTTCTTTTGATCTTCTTTGATGAGAGCCTGTCGGGTAGTGGATCCACTTGCCTTTGGGGTCGTCATTTGATACCTACAAAAACAAGCTTAAGTTAGGTTTAAGTGAAGAATTTTAACTAGGAGATTTGAGACCTTTAAAGAAATGATTGGATTACAATTTGAAAATAGAATGATAAACCCTTAAAATTATGAATTTTCAAATTGATATCACCTATGAATCAAACCAGATTATTGAAGACTTAACCTCAAAAAGGATTGATATAGAAATTTGAATCAGAACTTCAATACACTTTCAAAAATCTGATTGTACATACCTTATCCTTGATTTATAGCTATCAATTTGAATAGATGGATAAAAAAAATGAAGATTTGTGCTGGATGAAAGGTCTTTGATCTGCACTTCAGGTTCGCCCTTGATGATTTAGCCTTTAACCAGCCTTCCTCAATCAGAAATTCGCCTATACCTGCTGCAATTCGCTCCTCCAATTCTGCTCCTCAAATTCGCATAGGAAAGAATACAAATGAATGAATGATGCTTTCAAACCATCTTACCTTTATATGGCGATTTCACCATTTTACCAATAGGCCGACTTGCATAAATAAAATAAAATAAAATAAAATCACCTCCAAGCTGGCCGACTTAGCTAAAAAAGATATAATTGGGCGCCAAAGAATAGATTTTTCTTTTTTTAATTAATTTCAAAGCTCAAAGGTCAATTTAGCCAATTTAATAGTTGTTTAGTCAAGGCGGATTTGCTTTATTTATCAAACATAAAACTTAATGAGCGATTTAAGATAAGAAAAAATGTGCCTTGAAGAAATTCGCTTGTGGATTCTTTAAAGAGACAAGGTAAACCTAGAAGGTGTTAGAGTTTCTTCAAAATTTGATGAAGGCACACCTAGTCTTCATAGTCAATAGATTGTTCATGATGTGAGAAAGGCTTAAACCACCCCAAGGAGGCTTGCTTGAACATCTCTCCTAGGTCCATTTACTTCATCTTTCAATACCTTCACAATCTTGATTTTTCACTATTCCATGCTCTTGTCATCATGACCTTGCTTAAACCACCCCAAGGCTTAAACCACCCCAAGGAGGCTTGCTTGAACATCTCTCCTAGGTCCATTTACTTCATCTTTCAATACCTTCACAATCTTGATTTTTCACTATTCCATGCTCTTGTCATCATGACCTTGCAACTTGCCTTTGCCTAGCTCAAACAAGGTGGAAAAATAGGCATTTCAAAGGATTTCACCATGGACCCTTTGGAAGGGTCAGGAGCGAAATTCATCACTTAGCTCAAAATCCTCACTTCTTGCACCCACAACTTACTCAAATGCATGCTTGTGGCAATCTTTAAGTCCAATCCACCTTGATCATTGTCCTGGCCTAGCACAAACCTGAAGGAAAAATGATATTTTGTGAATTTCGCTCTGGACCCTTTGGAAGGGTCAAGAGCGAAATTCAAGTTTTAGGCTTGATTCTTCATCTCCCTCACTTCAATTCATCTTGCAAGGTGAACATACATCACTCCTTGTCTAATCACACCATAGGGATCAAGGTTTTGGCTGCACACAAGGAGAAAATAGGTGATTTGAAGAATTTCGCTCTGGACCCTTTGGAAGGGTCAGGAACGAAATTCTTGACTGAGCTCAAATTCTATCATTTTATTGTTTCAAAACGCCTCCAAGACAAGCATATGCTAGCCTTCTCTTCTCCAAAGCCTAGGAATCCACAACTTGACCTTCATCATGAGCAAATTAGGTGGAATTGAAAATTTCGCTCTAGACCCTTTGGAAGGGTCAGGAGCGAAATTCTTGACTAGCTTGTTTTCCTTCACCTAGGTCTATTCTTCTCACTTTGTTTCCCCTTGACTCCCTCATTTGGATCCATCTCTCAACCTGACAACATTTGGTTGACCTCAAAATGACTTGAAAGGAGAGTTTCGCTCAAAATCATGGCCAAGGACAGGACCTATCTAGGATTTCGCCCTGGACCCTTTGGAAGGGTCAGGAGCGAAATCCTTGTCCTAGCCTAAAATCTTCATTTTTGATGGCCAAAACCCATTCCAGGACAATCCTAAGGGCATCTCCCAACTTGGTCTAGGCTTGGCTTGGCACAAATTTTGGAAGATAGGATAGCTTTTAGGATTTTCGCTCTGGACCCTTTGGAAGGGTCAGGAGCGAAATCCTTGTTCTTGGGCTCATTCCTTCATTCCACCACTTCAATTTACCTCAAAGGTCAAAGAAACGCTACTCCATTCCTTCCTAGGCCATAAAAACCAAAATTTTGACTTGATTTGCAAGGGAAATAGGTGATCTTAGGAATTTCGCTCTGGACCCTTGGAGCGAAATCCTAGTTTTTGCTCACTTCCTCCAAATTTGTTGATTCCTAGCAACTCAAAGACATGCCTAAGGATATCCCCAATATCAATTCATCCTGACCTACACTTGCCTTGGCATAAAATTGAGAGAAAAGAGAGGTTTTGGGGAATTTCGCTCTAGACCCTTTGGATGGGTCAAGAGCGAAATTCAAGTTTTAGGCTTGATATTTCACCTTTTCAACTCCAATCTTCTTTGCAAGGTAAATATACATCACTCTTCGCCCAAGGAACAAGGTTTGTGGCCTAAGCCTGGAAGCAAATGAGGTTAATAAAGAATTTCGCTCTGGACCCTTTGGAAGGGTCAAGAGCGAAATTCATCTTTTAGGCAAAATCTTGATCTTTCAATGCGTCCAACCACCTCCCAAGGCAAGAACATACCAATTCACCTTCCCACATGCCTTAGAAACCAACACTTGGCCAAAACAAGGAAGAAAAAGAGAGTTGTAAGGATTTTCGCTCTAGACCCTTTGAAAGGGTCAGGAGCGAAATTCATCTTTCAGGTTGATTTTGCACTTTATTCATCCAATCCTTCCTCAAAATTGATCAAATTCAAGCTCCTTTCATCTCACTTAAGTGAATCCACCATCAAATTAGCTCAAGACAAGGTCATTTTCATCATTTTAGGCAAGATAGGGGGTCAAACTGAGGATTTCGCTCTGGACCCTTTGGAAGGGTCAGGAGCGAAATTCTCCTTCTAGGTTGATTTTGACTACTCCATCGCCTCAATCCAATTTTCAAAGGTAAGAACACATCAATCCTATCCAACCATGCCTTAGAAGTCAAAAACTTGGTCATATCAAAGAGCACAGTGGAGGAAAGGTGGATTTCGCTCTGGACCCTTTGGAAGGGTCAAGAGCGAAATCCATGTCTTAGGTCAAAATCTTCATCTTTTAATGCTTTCAATCACTTTCCAGGCAAGAACATATCAAAACCTTCACAACATGTCTTGGAAACTAAGACCTTGGTCTAATCCAGGAAGGAAAGGGTGTCTTCTAAGAATTTCGCTCTGGACCCTTTGGAAGGGTCAGGAGCGAAATTCATAAATTAGGTTGATTTCACACTCCATTGCCTCAATTCACCTTCAAGCTTGATCAAATTCACCTCTCCTTATCACCATCAAGTCTATTTGCCATCTCCTTGGCTCCAAGATCTTCATTTTTGATGGCCAAGGCTAAAATTGAGGGTCAAGAAGAATTTCGCTATGGATCCTTTGGAAGGGTCAGGAGCGAAATTCTCATTTTGAGCTAATCTTTCACTTGCTTCCTCCTTTTCATGCCTTGGACACACTTTGTTGGGCTTCCTCTCATCATGATCATGCAAATTTACTCTTTAGTCTGACATATAAATCAAGGTTTTGTAGAAAGTAGGGTTTTACATGAATTTCGCTCTGGACCCTTCGGAAGGGTCAGGAGCGAAATTCTCCCTGGAGCTCAAGTCCTGGCCTCATTTTCACCTTTCTTCATTTACACAAGTGCTTTTACCTTCATTCAAGCCTAGGAAAGGGTTAGCTCAGAGCCCGGGTCAAGGTGGAGTGTCTTGTGGAGAAATTCGCTTTGGACCCTTTGGAAGGCTCAGGAGCGAAATTCCTCTTCTAGGCTTAATTCATCTTGAAAATGTCTTGACTTCGCCTTAGACTCAACCCTTTGATGCATCTCCTTCCATATCCTTGCCAATTCGCTCAACAATTCCTAAAATCGCCTCCTAAATGTTCCTTTTGCCACTGGCTCTGCCTAATTGACTCCAACTTGACGGAAGACAAGACTTTGACTTGAAAACCAACAACCCTGACCTACCCTAACTTGAGACTTTTATCTCTTTTGGACAATTTATCCATCTTCAATCTCCTGAAAGGTAAGATCCTTCTAAGATTACCCTAGGGTTCAAGGTAGACAACAAACGACTTCCCCAAGTCCAAGTTACATTTAGCTTTGAAAGAAACCCTGGATGAGATCTTTGAGAGAAACCCTAATCTACCTAGCCCAGACGACCACTAACTCACTCAAAACACCTAGCAAACAGAGAAAGAAACCTAGCTAAGGGAAAGCAAAACCCAAGAAAAAGAGGGGGTCCCCTCCTAATGGGGCGATGTGTGAAATGGTCACAACAAATACCTACCCTCGTTTTCTATTGGCCAGAATAGAGTTTGTTGTAACAAACCCTAATTAGGGTTTCATTGTAAAATCTTGGCCATTGATGGAGATTCAATCTTGGCCACTCACTGTAATGAGCTCTCTATATAAAGCTCATGCTCTTCATTTGTAAAGGCTAATAGTAATAGTAAATAGTAATAGAATAGTTAGTAGCTCAAGAATAGTTTAGTAGAAGTTAGAATTTAGAATAGATTAGGAGAAGAAGAAATTGTTGCTAAGGCTTGTAAATAGAAGTACTCTTTTCATTGAAGATATGGTGAAATGCATTATTTCAACAAGCTACATGGTTTCTACTTCTCATTTGCTTTCATGTTGATTAGATTGAATGGAGGAATTTGTTGAATGCATTTGTGTGGAATCCGCTTAGTCCATACCACTAGCCTCTTGCTGATTGTAAGTGTGCCTTGTGTGGTCAACTGGAATGATATGAGCTTAACTTCCAAATCGTTATACGTCCATTGTTTATGCAATAACTTGAATGATGATCAATGCTTGATGGTAATGATTTGAACATCTTTGAATTGCACCTTAGAAGATTACCCTGAGATTGTGTTAAATTGTTCAGTTTGATGGTGAGACCTCGCCCAATAGGATTCCATCGAATCATTCACTCTTATCTTGCATTCTTAGTATTATAATAGAGTTCCTCAACCCTTTCCCTTTTGCCCTTTTTTTCAAACTAAAGTTAGTTTAGGATAAAAAGCATCACCAGATTGCAACATCAAATGATCAAGTTCCAGCAATTCAAGTATTCAATGTAAGTCCTCCTTGTGATTCCAGCATAATCACATCAACCACTGTGCTTATCTACACGTCGTGACCTGACATACAAGAACCTTGGAGTTATCTAAAGTGATCCTTACGCAAATCTTCAGCATTTGAGTAACTTTTTTCAAGAGAGGATAAGATACTTTTGGGTATTTTATTTTGTGTTCCCATGTGCCTAAAAAACACATCAACAGTATGAGCAAAGAAAAAGTAGCACAAGTATGCAGGAGCTTTGTTTAGTTTTGTAGGATTGCAAAGTGTAGAAGCAGGCAAGTAAGATGCAAATGTTTACAAAGATGTGTGAGGGATTCGCAAACTCACAAGACACAATCATGCTGAAATGCAACAAGTGGAAGCAGGTTTGCAACTAACAAATATTGTAGAGTTGCATGGCAAATTTGCAATTCTGATGTATGTATGGCTATTGCAAAGATGCAAAATGTAGAAGTATACATGCAATTTGCAAGTTATGCAAGTGTGCCCAAGAGGTCTATAAAGCCACAAAATGTAGTTATTTCAAACACAAGAAATTGTGCACAAAGAGGCTAAGATTCCACAAATTCAAAAACTGTGAATACAGAGCAGCAAGCAACATGTAGATCATGAGAGAGATTTTGCATAAGCAATTGTGCACAAAGAGGCTAAGGTCCCACAAATTCGAAAACTATGAATACAGAGCAGCAAGCAACGTGTAGATTGTGAGAGATTTTGCATAAGTAAACTATCCTTTAAGCACAAATATGACAAGAGTATATTGAGGAAGTGTGTGATTGCACTGTTCAAATCCTAAGTACATTTTTACACTATGTGAAAAGGATGAGACAAACAAATGAGTACCTAGGACTACAGAAGGGAATGCTTAAATCAGACTGTCATGATATCCTAACTAACATGTGCATGAATAGCTTCCAGCCAAAAACCTTGTGTATACACATGGATGAATCTGCAGGTGAGATGGCTCATACAGAAGTTGAGATATCTATCACAATGGTTGGGTCTTCAAGGAGTGTAGGAGTGTTTGGAAGGCACAATCACATTTAAATAAATGAAAAAATGAGGAGAAAAGAGCAAGTTTTACATAAGCTTGATCCACATGCATGCATTAAATGCTTTTAGGTTTTTGCACTTTGGGCATTTTTGTGGAGGTGAGTGTCACACATGCAAGTCATACCAAGTGGAGTTGGGATGCTGCAAATGTGAAGGAAGCAAACTTGTGAACTTCAAAAGTCCATGTGCAAATTGCAACTTGGGAGCATATGCATAAGCTTAGCAAAAGTCCACATGCAATCCTCATGTCAATATGCAAGCATAGCAGAAATGCAAGATGAGGAAAATTGTTAGCGTTTCACCCCTTTTGCAAATGTGCATTGGCACTCCACTTTTCCAACACTTCATAATGTGGCAGGGTTGGAAGGGGTGGAAACGTGATCTGAAAGTGCTAGGTGAGTTTGCAAGATGCATGTATGCCCTCCAACTCCACTCTTCTATTTTTTTGTTCTTTAGTGCAAAACTTCGGAATGCAGAAGCAAGATTGCATTTTGCAACTTGTGCATAGTTGCATGGCAAGTTTGCAATTCCAATATATATATGGTTGTTGCAGAAATGAGGAATGCAGAAGCATATGTGCAACTCATAATATTGCATGAAGGCATAAAATGTCCACTAAACTGCATTATTGCACCTCAATTCTGCAATTCCAACCATTGCATATACTTCACAAGATTGTGAGGTTATGGAGCAATGGTGCACGTTCACAATCCAAATGACCCATCGTCAAGGGCATGAACTTGCAAAAGATTTGTATATAGCAATTTGCAAAAATTCTACGGGCAGGAGCAGGTGGAGTTTGCATCACTTGCATTGATTTGACTTATCATGGAAAAGGCATTTCAAGCATACTAATAAAACAAATTAAGGACCATACTGAAAAAGAGCCAAATCTGACATCATGAACTGTGCCAAAAAAAGGACTACATTGGTGAGAGTCAGAACTTCAAATATAGGGAGAAGCTCACAAAAGCGAGACAAAACTACCAACCACAAGTTACTATCCTACATAAGTAAAAATCTGAATGCTCCCAATAGTTATAATCATTTCTCTTGATACAAAAATTTTGGCACTTGGTTCTTGAGTCCAAGCTCTGGCTGAGATCTTGGATTTGGCTTAATTTTGATCTCTTGCTCTTGACTCTTTGCTCTTGATTCTATACCCACAATCATGGTGTTGTTGACATTATGAAGACAAGGATCTCTTATTGATTTCAAACACACGGGGTACTTTGATTGCCTAAACAACACAGCCAAACCATGTTAACCATATACTTGACCATGCCTATGTCAGGAAATCAATAATTGACTTATGTTGGTGTTAGGATTTCATATTGGGGATATAAAGATGTCATAATACAGAGATGACGATATTATAATGTGTGCTCTGGTTATGCCCCTTGTAATCATTTGTTTTCTGGATCCTCTTATGTCTCCAATTTTCACTCCACTCTACACCAGAAGTTCCCTAGCATTTTAGTCTTTGCAGGAGTCTGAGACTTAGATTATTCGAGATTATCCATTTTCCCCTTATAGTAAGCCACTAGGTTGTAATTCAAAGGTCGCTTGATTCTTCAAAAAAGACTTTTCCTGTTTCATTTTGGATCAAAAGATCTTGTAGATTACCATTGTTTGTTAAAGCCAAACATCCTACACTTCAGTTTAATAAACAACTAAGGGATGAGTTATCTACTATAAAGCACACACCAAAAGTCTCAAACCAAACAAAGTTGATTCTGTCAAGATTGTGTTTTGACAAAAGTATCTCCCGTGAGTTGTATTTATTACTAGAGCTGGAAAACTAAATTGAGCAACATTTAGTTTCTAAATAATCAACAGGAGCTATGGACACAGGTGTAGGAACTGGTGCTAGAGCGTGAACACCATTTTCTAAATAATCAACAGGAGCTACAGACACGTGTAGGAACTGGTGCTGGAGCACTAAGACCATTTTCAGCATCAGTTTCTATAATCAGCAGGAGATACACACACAAGTGCAAGAACTGGTACTAGAGTGGGAAAACCATTTTCAAATCCAAGGTATGGACACAGGTGTAGGAACTGGTGCTAGAGCGTGAACACCATTTTCTAAATAATCAACAGGACCTACAGACACAGGTGTAGGAACTGGTGCTGGAGCAGTAAGACCATATTCAGCATCAATTTCTATATAATCATCAGGAGCTACACACACAAGTGCAAGAACTGGTACTAGAGTGGGAACACCATTTTCAAATCCAAGGTATAGGGTGTGCCTATGATCATATAGGGTTTTTGATAATTTTTAGACCATGGTAAAGAAGATTCTGCATTCAGGAAATTTAGTCCTAACTACACAGAGCTTAAAATGAAAAACTCCAAACAAAACAGCAGATCTGGATATGCTACTCTACAAACACATAATAATCAAAATAATCAAAATACGAATGTCGAATATTCACAGATCTAAACTCTTAATAGGGCACCTGTCTTCTATTAAAACTGAAAAGAAATGGACTGCACTGGAGTGAAATTTTAGAAAAGGGACTATATGCATCATTATTAAATTAAAATATGTGCTCTTTAAATGGACAAGTGCAGCATGAATCTAACCAAGAGAAACTAGATAAGGTGTCAAATTAAGCTTACAATTGCTATAGTGACACTCAGTTCAACTGACAATCAACCTAG
Source organism: Cryptomeria japonica (assembly GCF_030272615.1). Classification (NCBI taxonomy): domain Eukaryota; kingdom Viridiplantae; phylum Streptophyta; class Pinopsida; order Cupressales; family Cupressaceae; genus Cryptomeria; species Cryptomeria japonica. The sequence continues at coordinate 525,547,660 of NC_081409.1, read as the reverse complement.
TCTAACATCTAATAAGTCTAACTCCTAATCAAAGTAGTTGAGACCAAGTTACATCCACAAATAACTCGAGTTTAACTGAGTGCTTATCTCAAAGAAGGCTCCGTACATCATTGGGCCTCCTCCTATAAAACTACATCATCTCCATGCTAATATCTCAAATGCACAAAAATCAAGGTGAACTCTGCCATCACTGTTGTGCCATGCTGATGCTGATGCTGATGCTGCTCTTGATTGCACCTTCAACACACCTGCATACAGATCAATGTTGCTGCTGAGTATGCTATTGTGCTGCGGGAGAACTGCAGTGTACTGCCGCATTGCTTAAAGGAAGAACACCTTCAGAGCAACATAAGTAAAACTGTAAAACTTTAGCACTACCTCTTTGAGAAGGTGTTCTTCACCAAGCCAAGATACTATCACAACATCTTGAACATCCCCTCTACTGGGAGAATTGTCGTCATGTTGACCATCTATGAACCTAAAGAAACATAAACCTCCACACTACTCCCTTCTATAGTCTGAAATCTCTTCATTGTCTTCAACGTGTAGATCCCTAGCACAAAGAAAACTTCATCAACAAGCTTCCAACCTCCTTCATCCTTCATGGGTCAAATTCTCCTCACACCACATCATGGGTTGTTTGGGACTCTCCGCAAGAATTAGCTAGTATAATCTATCAAAGAAAAAAATACATCTGCACCAAAATTGGAAAACCCCAAGTTGAGGGAACACTCATCAATCCTGAAAGACAAAACTCATGGTGCATGCATCAGTCTTCTTCAATCTAGATTAATGAGTGTCCCACCCAAGCACCTCAAAATCTCTGATTGGTGAAGCAAAACCCTCAACAAAATTAACTCCAACTTTTTGGGAGAATCATCTAGCAGCTAGGAGTGAAAGTGTCATCAAGGTCAACTCCCTCTTCTGAGAGAATCGTTCAGAAATAAATTTGTCTCGGTATTCTTTAATACTCCTCTCTAATGCATGCATAGAATCAATCAATGATTCCATGATATGTTTAGAAACAGTTTAGTCAAGTAGCTTATATAGGCCACCATCTTGAACTCTTCTAGCCAAAAATTGACTATGTTTAGGGTTGTGTTTTCTAATGATCCCCCACTGACTATCAAATTCAATGATAAACTATAGATTTGTCATGTAAGAAACTAAAAGAAGACTTTCCATTAAATTAGGAACACAGAAGACATCATCTAGCTCAAGAACACCACTTGAAGGCATGTGGAGGGAGATAAGCTACAGCCCAATCTGATAATTGGACAAGTGGCATCATTACCCAACTACACCCAGATGCCTTTGATATCCTTCTCTTTTGTATTTCAAATTTGGCTTGTGATGCTGTTGTAACACAATTCAACATTTTTATATTGATAAGAAGTTTAATTACAATAGTGTTGTTATACATTTATCACATGTAGTGGTATTGTTGTTGTTGTTGTTTATGAATTCAAAAATAATAATGTTTTAAGCATTGTATCTGCATCGAGATATTTATATGCATTGTGATGACATGATCTCGAACCTACAACCATTATGTGTGTCTCATAAAGACCTAACCATTTGGACTACAAACCACGAGAGTAAATTCTGATATTTATTAATACATATAATAACTTTAAACTTATTTATTATATACAGCCATCCCCGAAATTTTGGAAATTTTTGCTGTCCTCAAGAATCCATCCCTCCATCCTGAAATCTCTAACACTAGAAATAATGAGTACTTGATGTTGGAAAAAAACATGGTGATAAAATTATGAAAAATGGTAAGCACATGAAGGTCCATGTGGTCTCAAAAGCCTTAATTTTGGATTGGGAATGTGTGAGAGGCACTGCCCCTCGACCCCCTAGGGGGCTCTGTCCCCAAACAGATGTCCACTCAAGTGTATACATATCTATAAGAAACAATAATAAATACCTATCACAATGAGTTTTAGGTTCAATATTTGTTATGATGAAACAGAAAATATGATTGAGGACTACGACAGAATTCTATATATAGTATTAGATATAGGTTTCTTTTTCTTTATCTCGCTACTAATAAGACGAGAGATAACAATATTAGACATAATATACTTCAGTTTCATAATTTTTGTTGAGGAATAATAATTGACATTATGAATACCTAATTTCGATTCCAATTACTAGAATATTCTTACCTTTTTATCTTAATTATTCTGTACTTTAAAAAAGTAAATGAAAATTAGAAGTGAACCTAACTCATTGGTTGATTAATACACTAGTTATTTTAATGTTGAATATCAAGGTAGATTTTTAAAGTGAACCTTTCAATTCAATTATTTGAAATTATGATGATTATCCAAATAATTGAATATTTGGTTGTTAATTGAATATTTTGTTGAATGAATAGTTGTAATTTTTACTTTCCAAAAAATGGATAACGTACCCTCCCCTCCCCCCACCACACTGCCACTGCTGCCAAGACACCGTCGAGATATCAGGGACGATAGGATGTCTCAGGGACTTCTAGGAGTTCCCTAACTATCCCAAGAACTCCCAAGAATCGTCGTCGCCCCAATTAGAAACTCCACCCCTAAATAAACAATGGTGAATTTTTTGTGAAAATGACATTCATAATGAAGATTTGTGAGGTTTTCTAGGCCTTATTTGTGCTTGTTGACCCCACACCCCATGAGGGGCACTGCCCCTTGATCCCACTAGGGGTTCTACCCCCAAACCCCCGCAAGGGGTGCTGCCACTTGACCCCGCTGGGGTTCTGCCCCTAGACCCCCACAAGGGACACTGCCCCTTAACCCCAAACCTCCACCCACCATTCTAATTGTTAATGCAATCATTGCCATGTTTTTTATGTTTATTAGTTTAAACTTCACTTAGTATGCCAAATTTCATTTGCATTTCTTATCTTATTCTTGGTTCACTCCCAAAGTTCCAAAACGCTACCCACCATTGTAATGTTCAAATTTCAACGCAATCATTCTCATGTTTTTAATGTTTAGTGTAAAGTTTACATAGTGTGGCAAAGTTTCATTTACAGTTCTTATTATTATTCCTTACACATCTTTTTATAACTAATTTTTCAAGTACTATATGTATATGTGCAATCCCCCCTGCCGTTGTCCCCAAATCTAGGCCCTTGGTCTGCTCTGTTGTTATAAGTAGCTAGGTCGGAGCCCTTTCTAGGGCCGACCTAGCACACCTGGCGTGTGTATAGCCCTGCCGACCTTTAGAAAGCTTAAACATCTTGTGTTTAACATGCCCTAAGTGAGGAGGTTCATGTAACGTGTGGATTAACCCTGCCCTATCCTAACGTGTGGGGTTATTTGATTTTGGCGCCACTTTATGTCTTGCATTGTAATTAGACTCCTAGCTGACCTAAAGCAAATTGATGGCTAGAGTCTCATATATATATATATATATTATGCTAATGTCATTGACACACACATTCAGGAAATACAATCCCTATCTTCTCTGTGATCAGCGAATTATACTCAGAGGTTAGCGAATTACATTTAGAGGACAGCGAACCTTATCAAGGCACAGCGAACTCCCTTGAAGGACTGCGAACTGGTCTAAAGGGGGCAGCGAACATCATCTGAAGGTCAGCGAAACATCATCCTTATGACAGCAGATCAATCTTGTAGACAGCAACCTGAATCTGCCATCCTCCTTGTCACAGCAACAGTTGTATTGCAGATAAGTTTATGATTGCTATCTGCCCTAGGGTTCTGTGCATATTTGCTGACAGCTTCATGTGTTGAAGCTCATTGTAAACTCAATTGGTTATTGTCTAATCTAGATCTTTGGTTGCTGGGTTTTTTCCTCCAAGAGGGAGGTTTTCCCAGGGTACATGTGTGTTATGTGTATGATTTACTTTGCATTCTGATTTTCCATTCTATATTGCTAATCTGATTACTTAAAATCAACATAACTAATTTTTCAAGTACTATATGTATATGTGCAATCCCCCCTGCCGCTGTCCCCAAATTTAGGCCCTTGGTCTGCTCATCCCTGAAACACATCCCCCCATCCCAAAAATCCGTGGAACATGAGTTGATTCATATCTAGAGAATCGAATTCATAAATTATGAACATCTAATTTAATTATGATGTACCAAACATTCTTATATTAATGCACTAGACATTTGTTTTTGGTCATTCTACTGGTGGAAAATAGATTGGAATTCATAAATCAAGAAAGATAAGAAAAGGTCAATGGGAAATAAAGGAACTGTTCATTTTTCATTATATTAAAATAGTATCATTTTTTTCACTTCTGAATAAACAAAAAGAAATGAATAGAGTTCTTTCCTCTGGCTCTATAAGCTATAAAAATCTCCTTCATGTTCTTCCTATTTATTCATAGAAATAATGTGGTAGTAAAAACAGAGATTTATAAGATCAATAGAAATGCTAATATCAATTTTGTTAATCTTAGAGTGTGATTCAAAGCGTAATAATATTGAATGGAAAAGATGTTGCGAATAGTATCTAGTAAAGAGCAAGGAGGAAGAAAAGCTAAATTGCTTTTCTGACAATTGTTTGTGATACTATTACATTCAAAAGATAATTTTATTATAAAAAAGAAATGGAGTAGAAACAACTTCAAGTTATCATGCATTTACTTATATTGTATTAGTTCGATTTAACTATATAATATTGAGCCAAAAAGAAATCATAAAAATCACCTTGCCTTTATAGTGGCAGTTATTAATACCTTTATTACTAATTCAACTTCAGCCAAGTTTTCTAATAGCAAGGGAATCTATTTTATTTGAATTTAGCCATTCCTGCTTCTCCATTACTGGATGTGAATCCACTTAATACCATGGTAGAGGAGAACTAAAGACAATAGGCTAGGCCTCTTTGCCATAAAATAAAGAGCAAGTGATTCGCCCATATACCTATGGGGTAGAAATAAGGGATGTCCATAGTTATAGATTGTCATTGGGACCAAACTATTATTGAGAAATCAAGGCTACTGCATAGTATCTAAAGTCATTGTCTATAGTCAGTTACTAGGTCTATAGCCTCCATCTATCTATCCTATATCACCATGAATCATTCCATTCCAAAAATGAACTACTTACTGGATCCAAGATAGAGTGTTAAGAAAAGCTTATCAATTGGATTAATGGTCGTCATACCAGTAAAAAAATATGAGGCTTCATCATCAATTGGCTCAATTCCTCAATTTGGTTCTCTCATTCAATACAACTGGTCATTGATGTATAGGGTGCCGTACCATCTATAGGGCCTTCTAAATATTCTAGGTAAACTCCAGTATGGATTAAAGCAGTTGTCTACCATGGCCAAAGCCAAGAGGGGAAGCCAGTCCCAAATTGTAAAAGTTCCCTACTCTATAGTTGGTTGCAGTGGTAGAAAGGGCAGGCCTTTAATGGGGTAGTGGGTATGCATTTGGTAAATGTCGATTCCAACAATTAGTTCATGTCATGAGACACTCAACACTAGCTTGTTACATTCAAATCATAGCTGCCCTAGCTCGACCATAGATCCACATTGCATTTCGAGAAAGTGGCTAACCCCTACCTCTGCCTATCTGTAGTGGGAGAGGCCCCCTCACTATAGGTTAGCCCAAGTATAGAAAGGAGGGGAGGTGGGGAGCAAGCATTGGCTCACTATTTAGGAAGGCAATTGTTTAAATTATAGAATGAATGAGGTGGAGTCAAGTTCTTGGGTCATGTTGGTGGGGCTGCAGAACATGTTGATCATCATATCTGTCATCAAGGAAACCACCTGATTTTCCCTTTGATCATAGATCATCAAGTTTGCAAAGATCATCGTTGGTGAGGCTGCAGAACATATTGATCTTCATATCTGTGTTCAAGGAAACTACCTGATTTTCCCACTTATCATAGATCATAGAGTTTGCAAAGATCCAAGTTTGCCTATTGGTCTCTTAGCCAAATATATGGAGTTTTTCACAACAAGCACTGGCTGGTTTGAGCGAAAGCCCTATTTATAGTGGGAATTAATCAGTCGAGTAGATTTGCATTCTCTCATCATTGCAGTTCCAATATGTGGTGCTGAAGTAGAGGTGGGATAAAGCTCTATCCTTCTTAAAGCTTCTTGGCCATGGAGAAATGGCATATTAGGAATACAATGTACAGCACCAAATTGATCTTCTATATCTAAGGTGGGATCATCATCTATTCAAGGACCACCTGAAAACTTGGCATGGATTCAATACAAATAGCAGTGCCACGTGTGTGTGTGTGTGTGTGTGTGTGTGTGTACTTGACCCATCCCTGAAACTACAAGCAACATAGCTTTTAACATACTTTAGAAGCAATATGCACTTCACTTTCAATCTTTCTTCTAGTAAACATTTATTTTGACCCCTTTGATTGGAAATTTGCATGGTAAGTGTTTATGGATCCAGAATTTAAAAATTCAGGAAGCACCTGCTACTGGTCTACTAGAAATAAAATGTTATCTTAGTGTTCGCATTTCTGATTCAAATGAAAGAAAACTGATATACAAGTCAGAAACAACAGTCAGCGAGTCAGCAGTATGGTAAGAAATAACAATAATAAGTTATGGCTATGGGGAAGATTGTCCTATCCTGTCTAAGTTGGGCTGAAAATTAAATTTGCTAATTTGAAGAGTCTGGTGCGAGCTAACAAAATCAAAACTTGTGTTTCTATAATGGGATGAAAATTAGGTTTGATAATTTGAAGAGTCTGGGCTAAGCTAACAAAATCAAAACTTTTGTTTCTATTATACCAACAAGTTAGATTTACAAAGAAACGAGCAGAAATTGCAGGCATACCTACACCAGTCATGTCATAACATAAACCTAACCTCTTCCTGAGCAAATAAATGCTCTCTTAGCGTTTGCATTTATGATTTAAGTGAAACAAAACTGGATTAGTCAAACGCAACACTCAGCAGTATGGAAAGAAATACAATCAATGAGCTATGGTTATGAGGAAGATAGTCATATCTTAACAAGATCTGCTAATTTGAAAAGTCGAGTCCACGTTAACAAAATGGAAACTTTTGTTTCTATATTAGTAGCAAGATAGATTTACAACGAGAAGGGCATTATTGCAAGCATACATACACTAGTCATGTTATGACAGAAGCCTAGCCTCTTCCTGAGGGAATGGATCCCCATTAGCAGAAAGAGCTCGGGTGGTGCTAAACCTCATCCAACCCCTTTTTTTCAGGGACTCGATACCCGGATAGAGAAGAAACCCAATGATAATTGCAGTGATGCTCACAACCATGACTTTCAAAGAGGCAACCAACAACACTGTACACAAGAGAGCCGAAGGTGGAATACACATCAAGACAATCCCCACAGTCCCAAGAGGAATCTTGTAAGGCCTAGGCATTGTTGGTTTCTTGATCCTCAACCATATAAAAGCTGCAAACTCCAAAATCATGCCAAAACAATAAAGATAATTCTCTGCAGCTATAATTTCCTGAAAACTCATAGATGAGAGCAAAAGCACACCAGAGGCCGAACACAGAATGCCCAACAGAGGGGTGCCATGCCTGGACCTAATGCCGAAGACCTCTGGCAACATTCCTCTCTCTGCCATCCCAAGAAGCTGGAATGAATCACTACTCATCTCTGCCTCAAACATCCCCATATTTGACGCTGCGGCTGCTGCCTCCATCCACCACCTCAGCCAAACTCCACCTAACATCTTGGCAATGACTGCAAAGTAGCCATCCTCCCATTGGCTCCTGTTAAGCTCGACTGCCCCTATGCCACACAGGAGTGGCACAAAGTAGCTCAGCACCACCAATACCACCGCCCAAGAAAGGGCCTTGGGAAGTGTCCTGCCAGGATTCTCCACCTCTCCCGCAAGAGTACTGATGGAGTCCCAGTAATTGAGGTTCCAAAACAATGTGTTCAAATACAGATTCCAATCCACGTTTCCCATATCCACAACCACCCACCTTGCAGGATCCAGCCTTGGGATCGATATCAGTCCCATGACACAGAAAGGCAATAGGGTAAACACGCCCAAAGCAACTGCAGTCCAACCCACAACGGTCAGTCCCCGATAATTCACATAGGTGAGACAAATTGTCAAGGCCAAGACAGCCATGACCCTGGGCAGACCCCCTTCCAAAGCAGGGATGGCAGATTGGAGATAGTCCAAGAACAAAACTGGGTATAATGCATTGTCTATGACTCCGCTCAGCCACTTCATCCATCCCTGTTGGAATCCCCAGAAGGAACCAAATGCACAAGACACCCAGACAACATACCCACCATTCTCCGGAAAAAGGGTGCCCATTTCTGCAGTCACAAGGGCCTCCGGGATGCTCCATATGATTGGAAATAAAAGAAAACCCAATAGGGCTAATAGAGGCCCTCCTGCTTTCACAGAATCCTCAACACCAAAGGGACCTCCTGAGACCTCATAGTAGATGAGGAAGACGAGAGGTATTATTGAAACCTTATTAAGGCCTGAGCGTGACTCTGAATTGTGATTGGTGGGCGTTTCATGCTCTCCTCCATCAAAGACCTCTCCCATTGGAAAACAAACAAATATACTCAACTACCCGTCTGCCTGCTTCCTAAACCTCATTCATATCACTTGGGCATTCTATCAGTAAAACTTGTCACTACGCATTACGTATAGGCCTCCGAATTACCATTTTTCAGAAACGTGAATGATACAATTCAACGAATATTTCTCCCAAACTTTTTGAGCTTAGATGATGAACGGCATTGAAGCAGTTCCCAGATGTGTAATTTTAAAATTTCCGTATAACTGCTTAACACTTGTCACTCGAATTAGATGACATGTTAAAAATTTGAGCTTTTATGAAAACAAAAATAAATAAAAAATTGAGCTTTTATGAATACTGTGATCATTCCATATGTCACGGGAAAGCTCCCCTTATGTACAAGTTTATACTTTATTTATTCCTTCTACCATTAAATTTGGAATGGAGAACTTAATTAAATTAAAGTTCCTTTACCATTTCGTAAGGAAAATAAACTTTTCGGTTAATAAAATGAAATGCGTATAATTAGGGGAGAGGATTCAATGCCTTCTCAAAATCTTACATGGAAATTTCAAATCACTCCGAATTTTTTACAGTAGCTTACTTGGCAAGTCCCCTGCTTATAACTAAGGTTTCAGGGCCACATCAGCATGCTTTTTGCCAAGGTGTCCAAAACAACCCCAGAAAAAGTGAGACCAATAGGTGTGCAAAAGGGCCCCAATACTTGTGCAGTTGATGTGGCATCACATGATTGGTTAACAACAAATGGTATATTTCATTCAATCATTGGTACTTATCATACAACTATTGGTGCAATGTTGTACAAAGTTGGACATTAAATCAGTTTTCTGCATCGAAAGAAGATGCAAGATTACGTGGATAAAAATTCAATCTTAATCTTAAGTTGATGATTTTCCCTCAAACTGTCATTTTTGTTTGGTGAATTTTGCTTCATGCTTCTAGTGGTATGTTTATTTTGGTTAACAACTTTACAATTTTACATGTAAGAGATATAAGATTAATTAATTAATTAAAATGCATTTCATCCTAAAACTTCATGAGACCCCACCCAAAACATCTCTCACCCATTCAAACAAGATATTTGTTAGAACCCTTCTCAATATCAATCAAATAAGAATCAACAATTTGGACAACATTAATTTAATGGACAAACTATCACCTCTCTCTCTCTCTCTCTCTCTCTCTCTCTCTCTCTCTCTCTCTCTCTCTCTCTCTCTCTCTCTCTCTCTCTCTCTCTCGCATACATGTGTGTACACACATATATGTATATGTATGTGCATATATATGTGTGTGTGTGTGTGTGTGTGTGTGTGTGTGTGTGTGTGTGTGTGTGTCATTAGGGGTCATATGGTATTCTATGACCCATTACGACACCATATGACCCCTAACATCTTAAGGGATCATACAATGTCCTAAGGAGTTATATGGTGTTCTATGACCCCTTAGCACACCATCTGATTCCTTAGGACACCATATGACCCCTAATATATATATTTGTGTGTGTGAGAGAGAGAGAGTGAATATATGTATATGTATATATGTATATGTATGTGTATATGTATATGTATGTGTATGTATATGTATATGTATGTATATGTACATGTGTATGTATATATATGTATGTATATGTATATATGTATGTATATGTATGTATGTGTATGTGTGTGTATATATGAAAATGTATATGTATCTATATGTATATGTATGTATATGTATATATGTATCTATGTATGTATGTATGTATATGTATATGTATATGTATGTATATATGTGTGTGTGTGTGTGTATATATATATATATATGTATATGTATATGTATATGTATGTATGTATACAATATATATATATATATATATATGTATATGTATATATGTATATGTATATGTATGTATGTATACAATATATATATATATATATATACATACATACATGTATGTATATATATACACATATGCACATATATACATACATACACATATACACATATACATATTGTAGACATCTAAAAATTGTCAATGCTTGCGGAGTCATACTTTAACATTTGCGCATTGCCTTATTTTAGGGTTCTTGCGTCGCATTAACATTTCTTCTATATTGCGCACTTGGTCTTTATCATTTGCAAGCATCAAGCCCTTCTTCTGCATTCCACATTTTTCTCGCTTTCGAATTAGGTCTTGTCGATAGCAATCTTCAGTCATGATTTTGGTCGATCTTTATCAACTTGTCGATCTTGTCATCTTGCGATCAATTCATCATCGATCCTTGTCCTGGTCAATCTTGTCATTTTGCGATCGATTTGTCATCGATCGTTGTCCTTTTCAATCATGTCAATTTGGATCAATTAGTCATTGTTCCTCGTCAATTGGCGCCTATCAATTTGGTCTCTTTATCAATCTTGGTCAGTTGGTCAACCAATCTCAATCGTTTATTAGCATTGGTCCTCTGTAAATCAAAATCATGATCGAATCGACATCAATTATCTTTTGTCAAGACCTAATTGTCGTCCTTGCATTTCTAATTCATCTTCTAGGGTTTTATGATTTATTCATTTAATCTTGTTTGTCATTTTCCCTCTAGGTTAAATTATTTATTTATTTATCCTAAGTCTTCTTGTCACAATTAAATATTTATTTAATTGGCTAATTAATTCCCCCTCTTTTTGTGAATTAATTAATGAATGAAAAATTATTAATTAATTTACCTAATTTTCCAATTTACTAATTTCTCCTATTTCCTAATTTCCTAATTTTCCAATTTCCTAATTTCCAATTCATCTAATTTTCTATTTTCTCCTATTTTTCTAATATTTCCCCTAATTTCACGGGAATGACATAGCAATCTTGTCAATTTGTCATAATTTGTCAATCAATCAATTTTGACATAGCAATTTGTCATAATTTGTCATAATTTGTCAATCAATCAATTTTGCATAGAAAGTGTCAATTTTGTCATAATTTGTCATATTTGTCATTCTTGATTTGGAATTTCCTTTCAAAACTCTTCATGCTAATCTTGTCATCTCTCCAATTTGTCTATAAATTGGATGAATTTCTTCAATCATGGCCCCCGATCAATCAATCACGCTTCTAGTATCCTTACGATGTCATCTCGTCTTGTCAATCTTGCTTTCATGCTATACCTTTGCATTTGTAGGTGAGATCCACAAACAAAGCAATTTGAAGGAGAAAGAAGGACAATGGAGAATCATGAAGAAGATATTCGCATTTGGGATGGTTTGCATTTGATTTGAATGTCTTGTTTTTGTGTCTCTATTTAATGTTTTTAGGATTGTTATCATTGCAATTTAGTTTTCGTGATTGAGCTAGTCTAATTTACTGCTTGCTTTGATGATTTCCAAATTCCTATCTACATTTCTTGGTGAACCTGACGTGAACTAACCATTTAACCTTGTTTTGAGTGCCTTTTGAGCTGATTTGTAGGTGAAAACCCAAGAAACAGGACAACTCAGGGCTTTCTGGGCACTTATGCACCTGTGTAGGAGGGATCTGAGCCTATGTCAAGGAATTTTGCGCCTGTGTCAAAGGGATCTGCGCCTATGTCAAGGCATTCTACGCCTGTGTCAAGACATTCTGCGCCTGTGTAAGGCCAGAAACAGAGGTGAAAATCAGTGTTTTTACTTGCAAATTACTTTGTTTTGCATTCTGTTCTTGTATTCTGGTTTTCTTTGGTACTGATTCTCTGTGCAGCACCTTGGCATTATATGTGACAAAGACTAAGAATGAAACTACTAACAAATCTTATGCAAGTTCGCTAGTCAAAGACCAAACAAATCAAACTTCTAACTTAGTGATTTTGCAGGTTGCCTTATATTCCAACCAAACTTTGTGTTTGTGATTCATAATTAGGCACCTAGTATGTTTGCTAAGTAGGATGGAATGAACATGTGTTCACTTTGCTTGTCGAGTTTGACATTGGAGTAGGAGAGTATGCTCTCATCCTTCTTAGGGTGATCAGAAATCCAGATCTTCGATACCATTCTCATGTTTTGGATTGTTTGTTACCTTTAGAGGGCCTGCCTTCCCGACCATTTGCTTTCTTTTGCAAGCAAGTGACAATCGTGAGAAGGGAACGACCCAAAGTGAGCACAACTAGAGTACCTTGGCATTCTAACTCACTATAAATAAATACCTGATGGGCGAAAACTTTGAAGGAAGGGTTACGTGGGAATTGTAGTTACTTGGGAAGTGATGACCCTTGGACTCTTTCTCATATCAGCATCTAAGTAGGGCCTCACGGTCTAAATCCTGCTTGCGCGACTACATTTGTTTGGTATCTTGGTGGGCTTATGTCTCAATCACGCTTGCGTGACACCAAGGAGTAGCGCTTAACAGAAATCCTTATTAAACACTTTGTATTTAGAGGCCAAAAATCCTTCTAGTTGCTTGAGAAGGAGGAGTTCGGATACTTGGAAGATATACTAAGTTCGCCATGGGGAGATTTCCATGGGGACTGATGCTTGGCTGCCCTGAGAAGTGAGTGTCATGGAGGGGAGCCCGTGGGGTCAAGCATCTATGTATTCTCCTTGAATCTCATAACGAGTCTACCTCTCAAGTACCTACTGTCCTTACCTACCATAAGAAATGTCTGAATGAGCATGATTGTCTTGAGTCTAAGTTAAAATATCTTGTCTTCTTTGCTTGTTAAAAGTTGAGTTGTGTCTCATTTCAAAAACAAGACAAATTGATTCAAAACAAGGTTAAACACAAGAGTATTTCATTCAACAAAGTTCAAAACACCTTCAAACATGGTTGTCAAACATTTTTCAAAATCTTGTCTCAACATTCATGTCACTTAGATTTAGGTTCATCCTAGGTTTGCATTTTGCAAAGTCATTGTCAAGTACCAAGGTTAGGTTTCACCTAGGTCATACTCCTTTGCATATCAATAAGGGTCATCCATTTGCATGTGTCCTCTTGCATTAGAGTAATACCATTTCATAATTCAACCTTAGGTTTTGTCTTAGGTTGACATTGTCATACATTTGCATTTGCATCTTTGTCCTCATAACATTAGGTCACATTTGCATACCCTAGGTCTCTTCATTAAGCTTAGGTCATTATCATATCATATTAGGGTCATTTGCATAGTAATTGTCCCTTTGCATATAGTGTCAAAACTAGGTTTTGTCATACTTGAGTAATCCAAATCTTTGATAAACCCCAAGTCATTGTTAGGAAGTCTAGACATTATCAAACTTTTGTCTTTTTGTCATCCATGTCATTTGGTCAAACCTAGCTTAGTATCCAAGCATATAGGGGAGACATTGTCATTTTGTCCTTTTGTCACTTGGTCCTTTTGTCCTTTGAGGTCTAGACATCATTTCAATTTCCTAAGGGTCTCATTCTTAGAATTGCATTCATGAGTTTGTCAAAATCTTGAAAAACAACAAAAACATAGGTTGCATTATTGCCATAGATTACATTTTCATTTATTTAGGTTGCATTTAGTTGCATATCATACATCATCCTTTTAAAATCAAAAATCCCAAAAACATTGCATAGTGACATGTCTACTGAAACAAGGTTCCAAGCACCAATGATGCAACAAAGTTTGACATATCAACCGACAATGCAATCACAATTCTATCCGACCCAACAACAAAGCAACATTGATCAAACTTTTTATGATGAAACAAGTCTCCAAATACAAAAACTCGAGGAGAAACTAGCTCAAGAAAAGGAGATTTTGGAACAAAAAGTGAAAAACATTGAGAAGAATAGATCACAAATGTCCAAAATGTTTCAAAAATTTCCAGGTCGAAATCCAAAGATTGAGCCAATTGATGTAAGATCTCTTATCAAACGATCAGACATACCAGCTCTCCTCTCACAAATAGAGATGATGAAACAATTTCAAGAAAAGAGACAACAACATTATGTGCCTTCACAACAAGAACAAGAATGTGTTTACTATCAATCAGATTTTCAACCATCACAACCAATTGTTCAACAACTCCAACATTTCCAACAGACACAACCAATTGTCCAACATATTCAACCAACACAACCAATGGTCCAATTTCAACAATATGTCCAACCAACTATACAATGTCCACAAATAGTTCAACCAATGGTGGAATATCAACAAGTTCAATTAACATATCAATGTCAACAACCACAACCAAACATTCAAAAACAAAGGTTGCAACATGCACCAAGCCAAATTTTGAACATGTCAAACCAATTTGAGCAACATCTAGTTCAAAATCAAAACATGACATCAAACCAAGACCAAATTCTTGCCAAACAAGTTCAAATTCCAGATACAACCATGTCAAAACCTCGAAAGAAAGGTGGCTTTATTGCAAGGCTCTTAAGGAACCTACCAAGTGAGTTCTTTGAAGAAGATCAAGATAATACACTTATGTCTAGCAATGCCTCATCCCCCCACAAACAAATTGACTCCCCAATGGCATCTATCCCTACACCTTTAGAAGTTTCACAAGAACCTTCCATATTGTCCTCATCAAACAATACACCCAAGGATGAAATTACCCAAGGGCTATCCATAATTGATTGCCAAGATAATCCAATTCATGATGCACATCCTTGTCATGTTTCAGAAATACAAGACCCAATGCCACCATGCACTTTATTGCCATTACCTGTTTTAGAGGACCCCATTCGAAGTCCCTCTTCCTCATGTTCAAGCATTGATTCCTTGCCAGAATCCATCACAAATGTTCAAAGTGAATTTCCTTCATGCCAAAGCATTGATCCCTTGCCAAAATCCCCCATGCATATCCAAAGTCCAGCCCCATGTCAAGAGGATAATTTAGAGCATGAAGAAACGTGTCTTGAAATAGATGAAGATCAAGATCTTGAAACCTTATCATCCCATCCAATTGTTGACCAGGACCCCATCTTCCTAGACACTCACGATGATTCCCCTATTCTTTTCCATCCTATCCAAAATCCCATTGGCATTCCACTTCCTAAGCAAGATCAAGATATCCCTTCCATCCTTTCCGATGATCCCATTAAAAGTCAAGAGTGAAGCACCTTTAAAGAGGATGCCAATGATCTTCCTCCTTGTCAAGATCAAATTATTCCTTTAAATCCTCCACAAGATCCTTTTGTTCCTCCATCTCCTTGTCTTAATGCTCCATATACACTCCAAGATCGCATTTCTTTTGATGATCCCATTATTTCTCCCATTCCATCTCTTGAAGAGCCTGTCATTGAACCATGTCCACTACACAATCCTAGTCCCCCTCATGATCCTAATCCCCCTAATGATTCTATCGTGTCAGTGCAAGATGTTCATGAACCCTCGACATGCATAATGGGTTCTTCCACTTTGGTGCAATCCGATCCACTTCAAGATCTCATTATTTCTCTCATATCATATCCACCTCATAATGGACTCGCGTCTTCTTCCCAAAGAAAAGAGTATCCTACAAGTCAAGATATTCATAAAGGCAAAGGAGTAGACCTTCATGAGAAAGAACCCCTCCATATCAAAGAAAATATTAAGGGTCATGGCCTCAGTGAAAATCCTCAAGACATGGGTACCCCTACTAAATCCAACATCCCTTCAAAATCCAAACATATCCCTTCCCCTTTATACTTTCCATCCATCTTAGGTCCTTATATTCCTTCGTCCTCTATGCAAGGTCAGCAAAGGCACACATCCTTGAGTAAATTTCATCAATCCAAAAGAAGTCCACTTCATTCCTATCCATCCATGCATTCCTTTCCCCCTCCAAGCAATTTGGATGCCAAGCATAAACGTCATAAGTCTAGCAATCCACATGTACTCAAGGATCAACATGTCCAATCTAATCAACATGTCAAAGCAAAGACAAATATGATCTATAAAGAAAAAGAAATACCCAAAAGGTCACAAAGGCCCATTGCTCAAAAACAAAAGTTAAAATCTATATGGGTTCCTAAATCCCTTGTGCAAGCAATGCACTCCAAGGAACCACAAAAGCATGAAAAATTAAAAACCATGTGGATCCCTAAGCGGCTCCTTGAAGCACAAAAGCCTAAAGAAAAATCCAACTTGGCATCCAAAGTTGCTATTCCTCCATCCAACCCTCTCAAATTTGTTCCTCCATCACCTTCTTCATCCATTTTGGGCCCTTATGTCCCAAAATCCCAAGCTATTCCTCCATCAAAATCTCAATATCCAAAATACATCTTTCCTCCATCAGTCCATCACCCCTCAAGGTGTGTGCCAATGTTGATCTTGCCTTCATTTCCATCCACTGAAGCCCAATTCTTCCAATACCCTATCTATTATCCAATGCATATTCTCCATCCTTCCATCCCTCTGGTCCAATCCTTTGCATAAATCCTTGCCTTAGTTTCATCTCTTTTTCCATGTCCTTATCCTACCAATGTCTTTGAGCATACTTTTAAAGGTCATGGTCCATTTTTTTTCAAGGCTACCATCCAAACAAAAATATGTTTGAGTCCTTCTTCCATCCCCTATCATGTGTCCATCTTCTATTGAAAAAGTCAAAATACAAAAAAAAAAAAGACAAAAGAAAAAAGAAAAAAAAGTAAAGCAAAAATAATTCGTCCACTGGTGAAAACCTGGCAAACAGGCGCCTTGGGCAAGTACCATGGTGAAAACCTGGCAAACAGGCGTCATGCGTAATCTATGAGCTTCTTGCACACCACACTTGGGGGCAGGTTTCCTCCTTCATATCCTATTGCCCTTCATTATCCTATCATACCATGTCATTACCCTCCATTATCCTATTGTCCCTCATGTCCAGTTTCCCTTTCCACCTTTGATCTTGACAAGGTTGAGGATCGTCATGAGCATCATGCATCTTGTTTGCAGCTTTTAGTCCATCATAGCTTTTGGTCATTTATCCATTTTCTTATTACAACCTTTCATCCATATTCCCTGGCTTATTGCAACTTTCTGCCACTATCCTGTATCCTATCCCGACCTTCAGTCCATGTCCCTTATCCATTCTTGGTCTTGCTTATCCTATCCATATCTTATCACTATCCATACACTCTTTCTGTCCCTTGATCTTGATCTGACATAAGGACGCAAAATTTAAACATAGTTTCAAAAACCTCTTGACATGTCCCTCATGCCATGTCACTGCTTTACATTGTCATATCCAGTCTCTTGTCCCATCACGCAATAGCCCTTGAAAATTGCATCTGTATTGTCTCCATGATAAAAGGCCTTTGTCTTCCCTCTGTCCACCAACATTTCAGAAAGCCTATTTATTCACTTGTCATATTCCTTGCCTTGCTAGACACTGGGAGCAAAATCATAAAAATTGAAAAATGTCCTATAATAATTAAAAAAAAATTGAAAAAAGGTCTTGAAAAAATCCCTAAAAATCAAATAAAGTCTTGAAAAAACGAACAAAAAAATTGTAAAAACTCAAAAAAAACAAAACAAAAAATATCCCCTCTGTGCATAGACAGATCGCTGAGCATACATCCAACGACTCTTAATCACACACTACGCTTTAATAAAAATCATGCATTAACAGATGAACTTTTCGATCAAACCAGACATTCAAATTGATCAAAATTGTCATATCAATCAATCAACATCAATATCATTTGTCCTTGTCACTATTATCATGGGTCTTATACAGGGTGTGGTATACTCGAAACTAGACTATGTCCTGTCTTAGACGGGGTACCGCATTCCCTGGAACCAGACAACATGATCATTCTTGTTTTCCACTTTTGACAATGACGATCAGACTGTTTGTTTGACTTGGTTGAATTTGTGCGTCTTATCTTTTTACTGATTTATCTTTGGCTTCGATCATGTTCCTATGTTGCTCGATGATGTCACTGAGTGATTTAGAGTGACCAGGATGGTTCATGGTCCCTTTCCTTTTTTGTTGTGTTTGCTGTTTCTGGAATGTTTGTCACAAACTAGGGCAACTATATCATTGGGTGTCTATGATAAGTATGTTCGCTTTGTGAAGGCCGCACATACCTCGACCCTTGATGTATGCACCCTAGGATGCTTCACTCATTCCTTGTGTGCGATGTGTCTGTCTTTTGCAAAAAGGGTTGCGTTCCAGCTCTGGCCTTCAATGCCATGATGCTATGCATCTGCTTTGCTACATTAAATAAAGGTTCTCACCTACTTATGTGCATTTGTGAAAGCAAGTTTTCCTTCATCTCTAACTGTCCTCTATCTAATTTCTTCTTACTAACATTTCTTCCGTCAGTCTTGGCAATCCGTTTGAACCTATCGTCTTCTGTCATTCTTATCGATCACTTGGCCTCTTTTCTGGATTTTTTCGGCCAATTCCTCAAGGGGGCATGCATATGTTATTGTTATTGTCTGGGGCATTTTCATTATTGTTCTTCGAAACAACACTTAAAATTGCATTGTCTCAAAGAGGGGCAAAATGTAGACATCTAAAAATGGTCAACGCTTGTGGAGTCATACTTTAACATTTGCGCATTGCCTTATTTTAGGGTTCTTGCGTTGCATTAACATTTCTTCTATGTTGCGCACTTGGTCTTTATCATTTGCGAGAATCAAGTCCTTCTTCTGCATTCCTCATTTTTCTCGCTTTCGAATTAGGTCTTGTCGATAGCAATCTTCAGTCATGATTTTGGTCGATCTTTATCAACTTGTCGATCTTGTCATCTTGTGATCGATTCGTCATCGATCCTTGTCCTAGTCAATCTTGTCATTTTGTGATCGATTTGTCATCGATCGTTGTCCTTTTCAATCATGTCAATTTGGATCAATTAGTCATTGTTCCTCGTCAATTGGTGCCTATCAATTTGGTCTCTTTATCAATCTTGGTCAGTTGGTCAACCAATCTCAATCGTTTATCAGCATTGGTCCTCTGTCAATCAAAATCATGATCGAATCGACATCAATTATCTTTTGTCAAGACCTAATTGTCATCCTTGCATTTCTAATTCATCTTCTAGGGTTTTATGATTTATTCATTTAATCTTGTTTGTCATTTTCCCTCTAGGTTAAATAATTTATTTATTTATCCTAAGTCTTCTTGTCACAATTAAATATTTATTTAATTGGCTAATTAATTCCCCCTCTTTTTGTGAATTAATTAATGAATGAAAAATTCTTAATTAATTTACCTAATTTTCCAATTTACTAATTTCTCCTAATTCCTAATTTCCTAATTTTCCAATTTCCTAATTTCCAATTCATCTAATTTTCTATTTTCTCCTATTTTTCTAATATTTCCCCTAATTTCACGGGAATGACATAGCAATCTTGTCAATTTGTCATAATTTGTCAATCAATCAATTTTGACATAGCAATTTGTCATAATTTGTCAATCAATCAATTTTGCATAGAAAGTGTCAATTTTGTCATAATTTGTCATATTTGTGATTCTTGATTTGAAATTTCCTTTCAAATCTCTTCATGCTAATCTTGTCATCTCTCCAATTTGTCTATAAATTGGATGAATTTCTTCAATCTTGGCCCCCGATCAATCAATCACGCTTCTAGTATCCTTACGCTGTCATCTCGTCTTGTCAATCTTGCTTTCATGCTATACCTTTGCATTTGTAGGTGAGATCCACAAACAAAGCAATTTGAAGGAGAAAGAAGGACAATGGAGAATCATGAAGAAGATATTCGCATTTGGGATGGTTTGCATTTGATTTGAATGTCTTGTTTTCATGTCTCTATTGAATGTTTTTAGGATTGTTATCATTGCAATTTAGTTTTCGTGATTGAGCTAGTCTAATTTGCTGCTTGCTTTGATGATTTCCAAATTCCTATCTACACACACACACACACACACACACACACACACACACACATATATATATATATATTCGACAAATTCCTACCATAAGGGGCAGTGCCCATTATATTAAAACATGATCAAATTCAAGCACAAGAAGTGTGCAGCAAGAGACAAGTGGCATCAACCATCTCTTGCATATTAGAAAACATCTTAATTAATCCGAACAAGGAGTGCCTAAATAGCCAACAATATTCTCAAGCATTTGACAATTTAGTTCCTTAATACAATTAGCACCACCAATTAGTCCATTCTTCGGTGCCAAGAGACACCACTAGGGACTACAACATCTGAGTTGTGCAGGATCAAGCAGTTGCAAACATGTCATGGTTAAGTTGTGCCCGTAGGCAAGAAAGGTCCCTCCTAAAGAGCCCTTTTATGGCTTCGGGTCATGGTCCAAGATAGAAAAAAGACCTAGCCAAGTATCTGGACTCTGCGAGATCAACCAGTCAGTCCCATCAAGCGTCGCCTTGGATAGAAAGTCTACGGCCTAGTTTGCCTCCCGATACACGTTTGAGTGTGAAATTTACTTTTCTTAAGTTTCCTCTGATAGCTTTAATCCATGGATCGAATCTCCAATTTCCAAAGTAGTTGGTAGATACAGTGTTTATTACCAACATGAAGTCGCCTTCAATATCTATGTTATTTAGCCCCATCTTGATGCATGAACTAAGACCTTCATGCAAGGCTCAGAATTCTGCCTCATTATTTGTCCCCTCAAGGACAGGAATCGCCCCAAAACCACACTCCCGGCATCATTTCGAATTATGAATCCACATCCTAGTTTGTTGGGGCTTGATTTAGCCACCCCATCGATGTTTAGTTCCAGTTTACCAACAGGGGGTAGTATCCATCTAACCTTTGATCTATCCATCTTTTTCTTGATAATATCGCCTTTAGGGATGATCAAATGTGGCCATTCTTTCGAAATCCAATCATCCCAAATTGAATAAAACTTACACTTCCTTTTGGTGACCACAACATTCTGATATTCACTTATTCCAATTTCAAGTTTGGCTAGAACTATTTCCAGCAATGAATCGTTTCCTTTGAAAATTCAAGAATTTCGCTCCCTTCATATATGCCACAGAGTCATTGCAGGTATTCAATAGCATAAGCCACTCCAAAGAGACCTGCTACCAAGATTTGGTCAGGTACAAAAGACTCCCGAATGTTGTTTGGTAATAGCTCATGCCACCTTAGTTTGGATTGTTGGCCATATGATGGAATTGATTGTGTTGCATTGATGTTTTGTCATTCATGTCAACACTTGTTGTTATGGTTGTTTACTGGCTTCCGATAGATGGATTGGATTGGGTTGATTATCAGTTGATTGTCACCGGTATGATCTGGTTGATGGAATGAGTTTGTATGGATGGTTCATATGCTTCTGAAGTATGTTTCAATTAGCTGGTATTGACTTGATGATCGGATGCTATCTTATGTTCTAGTAAGCTTGCTTTATAGGTCTGGTAAGGGTTTCATCGACAGAGCTTTATTGAAGATCTTTGATGTAATGCATAAGTGGTGTTGGTACAGCTCCTAGAATGGATTCAGGATGCTGATGGTGATTGTGTTCGTACCTCGACTGATTGGTGCCATTGCTTTGGCGTGTGTGGATCTAATTTAGGTCTGGTGCTATCTAGGTTATGGACCGGTTTTCATGTAACTTGTTGGTGGATCCTCTGATGCGCTTCCAAGATTTTTTATTGATTGGATGATATTTGTTTGGCCTTAGACCGACATGTGTTGACTTTATTTCAGGATTATGTAATGGATCTATTGAATTATCATTTGGGTGGCCGACCTGATTGGTTAGGTCTCAAGTTGGTATAAATATGTGTAAGATCTCATTGTAGATCATATGGGAATGGCAAGGAGCGAATAATGTAATAATCATTTGTGCAGAGGATTTGGTCGATCATAGGTGATCGAGTTGGGTTTATGTAAGAAGTTTTAGACCTCCAGTATTGAGCTTAACCAGAATTGTAATTTGGCATGTTTGATGTTATCACCGATAGTTCTTCTCTTTGGATTGTTGTCCAAATATTTTGAGGTGGTTGACATCTCTGTAGTCAATGAGACTCCATTGTGATGAGCACTGTGCTCTAGGCAATGTGCCTTCCTACATGTGCAGGCCCCTATTGTAATCATATACTTGTTGCAGAAGTATCATCTAACTGTTGGTAGGGTTTCCCGCCGTGGTTTTTCCCTTTCTGGGTTTTCCACGTATAAATCATGGTGTTATGTGTTATGGTTGCATGGTATTGATTCTCTGGTTTTGATTTATGCTTTAATGTTTAATTATTTATTCTGGCATAATGTTTTAAGTGCTTTAATTATCATAATCTGTTAACAACCGATTCCCCCCCCCCCCCTCTTAGTCGTTCACCGGTTATCCTAACATGGATTGCATATGTTTCTAGCACTAGTTGGCAAAGTCACATTGTAGAAAGAGGTGGTCCAATGTTTCCTTTTCATTCCTGCACAATGGGCATTGAACAACCCTTGAAAACCCATTCTTTCCAACCTATCACCAGTAAGATCCTTCTCTTTCATAACCAACCACGTGAAAGCCCTAGCCTTGGGGATTATATTCTTATTCCAAACCATTTTAACCGGTCAATCACACACCTCCCTATCAATCTTGGCAACCATGTATCCAAGCTTTGCAGAATACTCACTAGATTTGGTCACGCACCAAACAATGGTGTCATCCTCATTACTTAAGAGCACTTCCCTTTTCTCCAAAATTTCACTTAAACATTTCCTTTGACCTTCACTCGGTAAATCGAATGCTTTCCATTTCCACCTCAGCCCCATTGAGCCATCATTAACTGTGAGATAGTCGCTTACTCTTGTACCATATGTTTCTTCCACTTGTAGTTTAATTTCATGAAATTTTTCATAGACTGATATAGATTCATGGCCACCCCACAAATCATCCCAGAAGCCAGCTTTTTATCCATTTCCTAATTTCCATGATAAGTGATTCATCACCAGTGGCCTACATTTGCACATAAAATTCCATATGGATGAGCCCATCAAGGGGTTTACAATTGTTAGAATTTGAGATGGGTCCTGTGAGTCGAGATACTTAACTTGTAGCAGTCTACACCATAGAGCCTTCGAATTCTTAAACATCTGCCATATTAGTTTCGCTCCTAGCGCCCTGTTCTGTAGGATAATTGTTGACCATTTTTGTGTCAACCCTTCCCTGAAGATAATCGATTTGAGTTTTGCATAACTTATGTGTTATACGCACTATGTTGGCAGCGAGCGGTTGGGGTCTTTTCATCTATTCAAACTCCAAATTATATTTTTGAGTTAATCGGTCGCAATGGTTAAATCACTTAACTACACTGGTTGGAGGGTCCCTTATCCATGGCGGGACCGACCCCTTTTCACCCACTACCGGCTAGTGGTGTTCGCTCATCGCTTTGTCACATCGAATAGGAACACTTCCACTTTTGTTCCCTGTTCCAATCTTCCATTTTCATGCGACAACGCAAGAAGCGATGGTGAGAGGGGATGCGATAGTTGGCGAGGGTTTTCCTTTTTCTATATCATCTGGTCGGGAGTTTTTGGCTTTTGTTCCCTTTGACAACTGTCCCACTTTCACGCGACAGGCCAATAAGTGATACGATTCGGTAAGAAATATGTGGGCTTGGGGGGCCACATCAGTCATCTGTGCTTGTTGGATCTTCACAAAGGCTTGATCCAAAAACCATGTTTTAATCTTGCATTGGGGCTAATGGATGCTTACATGGAGAAATCTTGCGCGTCTTTTTTTGCGCAAATCTCTCAGATCGACAGTCAGTATCCAATTCTCTCCGAGTCATTGGCACTTAAACTCTTTTGCAGGCAGTGTTTGTCGACCCAGTGGTCAAGGTTTTTTTTTTTGCTTGGTCGATGCCCAATTTCATATATGATCTTGATCCAACTGCTAGATCTTTGCGTCTTTACTCCAGACTTGATGTGTAGGTTGATTTTGGATGACATCCATACCTGTTCAATACAGTATGAAGACTTTTGTGCCTGGTACACAATCCCAATGCATTCAATTGCGAACATTTCCTCCTTTTGCAGGGATTTTTCTTTTCCAGAGGTAGAAGACGCTCTTAGAGTCAGATTCAACACGCTATCAGATCATCCTTGATCTTATCTTCCTTCCCTCTGATATTTTGTAACCTAACCCTATGTGGGTTAGGGTTTCTAGCTGTAACCATCTGAGTTATGTCTGAACTATAAAGGCGAATCTATAGCATTTGTACAAAATCTTCTTTCCTTTTCTCTTGCAGAATTCTCATGTCTCTCTACAACGTTAAATTTTGCCTTACCTCTACATTAATAGAACTAGCTTGTTTTGCCTCCTTTCAATTCTCATAATTTGTGTAATGCTTTTACCTCATTATCTGAATGCATTCTCTTTTTCTTCTTTAGTATAAGTGATTGTGTTGATCCCTTGTAGATGTCATATGTGAACTAGATTAGTTCCTCCTGTTGTCTTACAAATTCCAACCTTCGCTCATGCTTGTGGAATCTAACTAGGATAGAAATATGTCCATGTTTTAGGTAGTTTCTTTTGATGTTCTGTGCAGTCATAGGCAAGAAGATCACAGTTTCAATCTGGGTACAAACCCCTTTTCCCCTCTTTCAACAACCCTTCTCTCTCCCTTTTCTCTGTCAAATCATAGATTAGGATTTATCAGTGTTTGGTTGGTCCAACACTTGCACTCAGATTGGAAAGGAAGTCGATCTTCTCCATAGGTTGAACCTCACATTTCGCAAGGTCCCATGATTGGGAGGTTGTTTCCATGTTTCACAAGGTTGTTGAGCACAAGTGTTCAACAAGGGTGCAAATGTTTGTGACAACAATAATATCCTGAATGGCAAGACCACCAGCCTCTTTACCTTTTGTAACATCAGTCCAAGAAAGAAATGGGATTCTTTTGGTTTCATTGGCACCTTCCCATAGGAAGCGCTGCTGTTGAGATGATATTTTCTTGGCCATACTTGAGGTGATCTCGATGCATGAAAGCATTTAAATTGGGATCACAGAGATGACAACCTTTAACATTGTTATTCTTCCAGCGATGGTGAGCCATCGGCCCTTCCAACACCCTGTTTTCTTTTCACATCTTTCTAATACTTCTTTCCAAATATTATCTTTGATTGATCCATTAAAGAGGGGAATGCCTAAATATATTGCAAGAAGCCTTTCAATCTGAAAGCCAAGGATTCCTGAAATTCTCTTCTGAATCACGTTGGATGTATTGAAAAAGTATATTCTTGATTTGTTTTTATTGATACACTGGCCTGATGCATCTGCATATTCCTCCAAGATCTTTCTTATAGAAAAAGCTTCATCAGATGTGGCCTTACCCTTTAGTAGGGTATCATCCATGAAAAGCTGATGAGTAAAAGAAGGTAGATCATTGTGACTTTTATACCACTCCAACTTCCATTTGCCATTGCAGCTCTTATAGAATGACTCAAAGCATCTACCATTAAATAACAAACATAAACGAAGATAGTGGATCACCTTTACGCAATCCATTTGCAGCTTCAAAGAAACCACACGGTTGTCCATTTATGAGGATTGATTATCTCACAGTGGAGATACACACAAAAACCCATTCCAACCACTCCTTACAAAAGCCAAGTGCATTCATGATTTTCAATAGAAAACTCCATCGAACATGATCATAAGCTTTACTAACATCTAGTTTTAAAAGCATACTTCTCATACCAGATTTTTTAATTGAGTGCGGTACATCATGAGTAATGATGACTCCATCTGTGATGTTCCTTTCAGGCATAAATCTTCTTTGTTCAATAGTGATAATTTTGAGAAGAATCTTTTTCAAATGGTTAGCCATGACCTTTTCTATGATTTTATAAATTGTATTACAAAGCGAAATTGGCCGAAAATCTGTGAAGGTGGCCACTTTCGCACATTTTGGTATCAGTCTAATATTTATGCTATTTAGGTCTTTGAGAATTTTTTTCTTCCTCCTTGATTCCTCCATAAGTTTGACAATGTCCTTGCTCATAAATGACCAACACCTTTGGAATAAGAGCGCAGAAAAGCCATCAGGGGCAGGTGCCTTATCTGGATGCATTTGAAAGAGTGCACATTTTACTTCTTCCTCTGTAACCTTGTCATATACCATATTGTTATTTTCCTCTGCCACCCTGGTTGGGATGGAATGGAGGCATCTTGGGTTGACTATTTTTGTAGCATTTTCTCTACCTAGTAACTTCTTGAAATAATCAATACCTTGATCCCGAATAATATTTGTATCTGATGACCAGGACCCATCGGGCTGACTTATTTTGTTCCAAGATCTCTTCATTTTAATCGTATAATGAAAAAAGGTCATATTATTGTCCCCCTACAGAAGCCAAGTTTCCCTTGACTTACTCCACCAATAGCATTCCTCACGCACAAGGATCTCCTCATATTCCGCCAACAACCTCTTCTCTTCTTGGTACTCTGCAATTGTCAATCCATCATTGATTACTTTATAAATCAGAATCTCCATTTCATGTTCAATCCTTTCTTTTTCCACAAAGACATTCTTAAAAACTGTCTTGTTTCATTTTTCAGATTTTCTTTTAGCATGCGTAATCTCTTACTGAATCGAAACATTTGAGTTCCGGTGAAGATATCCGAGTCTCCCCACCAGTTTTCCATTTTTTCCATTAAATTTGGGCATCTTAACCACATCTTTTCAAAATGGAATTATGAACGGAATGACTCCATAGCTTCATCAATGGTTAATTCTACCGAAAAATGGTTCGAGATCGGAACAACACAAATACGGGCGATAGGCATTGGGAGTTCCATCAAAAAATTGTGGGAGATGAAAAAATGATCCATTTTCTCTGACATATTTGTAAAAC